>NC_091182.1:34049840-34349840 GCF_040958095.1 Procambarus clarkii
AAAAAGAACTGCAAGATTTAAACTCATTACCATTATAATGTGCGAACACTAATTACTACCTTCATAAAATATAAGTTCATTACCTGAGGATCTGCAGTACAGTACTGAAGGGCAGTGCAGTAATGCAAGGTGAGTAGGGCCAGAGCCTGAGTTCGAGCATCACACTGAGAGATTTGAAGTGCAACACTGGCTCTAGTCAGAGCATCGCCTGCTTCACTGGCATCTCTCTCT
The DNA here is from genome assembly GCF_040958095.1 of Procambarus clarkii. NCBI lineage: Eukaryota > Metazoa > Arthropoda > Malacostraca > Decapoda > Cambaridae > Procambarus > Procambarus clarkii. The sequence continues at coordinate 34,050,072 of NC_091182.1, forward strand.
TGTCGTGCCAAATCCACTCGAACTTCTCCTTCACTGTCAATTGTAGTTTGTAGGTGTGCCAACTTCACAGAAAAGAAAAGTAAATAAATAACACAAGATTTCTCAACCTGTTCTCAAGAGGTATATACTGTACCTGTTGATGGTAATCACATAAAAAATATATGCAATTAGTACTATCATCTACTCCCTATCCATGGTTAGGTGAAGGTTAGGTTAAAACAGTGTATTATTTTCAAACACATGAAATATGAGATTTAAAAACTGAGTACCCCCTCAAATTTGACATGAGAAAATGGCCTTAGGGATTATCAAAGAAGCAAGTATACCACAGCCTATTTCTATTTCAAACCCTGGATTTATAATGCAATACAGTTATAATTTGAGAATATTCTCTGTTTAGGCCAAAGGTTCACTTACCAATTCACAAATATACTATATTTGAGCCTAATTAAGCCTTCAGCATTATAAATATCAAGATAAATATTCAGGTGTTTAACCAGGGCATCTGACCGTTAATTAGAATCTCTTCAGCTTGAGAATTGACCGAGATGAATCACGAGAAAATTCTTAAAACTAAGTATTAAACCTATAATTTTGCAAACATTATTTAGTCACAGATTTAACCCTTAACCACTGGATGCGCCAGCCGAGAAAACTCGGTCGATGAGAAACTGCGCGAGCTGAGAAAACACGTTTTTAATATTTCGTACCCATTCAAAACAAACGCACGGTAGGCTATCTTGAGGTTATCTTGAGATGATTTCGGGGCTTTAGTGTCCCCGCGGCTCCACCCCCAGGAAGCAGCCAGTGACAGCTGACTAACACCCAGGTACCTATTTTACTGATAGGTAACAGGGGCATAAGGTGAAAGAAACTCTGCCCATTGTTTCTCGCCGGCGCCCAGGATCGAACCCGGGACCACAGGATCACCAGTCCAGTGTGCTGTTCGCTCGGCCGACCGGCTCCCTCACCTCCCTCCCTCCCGGCTGTAGTATGAAATGGACTCTAGGAACCGCCAGTGAGACGCAGCCATCTTGGAAAAAATCCCAGAATGTCCTAGGACTGCTGGCTAGCTTAGTACCGAGTGAGCAACAATGGGTGGCACACGTACCTCTGGCTACCAAACACCTGTCTAACTTGGTGTTGAAACATTGCTCTCTGTCGGTGAATTTCAGACCTAATTGTTTGAAGAACATAAGGGTCATGATATTGATGAAGCTAGTCACAATAAGGACCTAGCACAAGGGTCAGATGCAAGTAATACAGCACTGATGAGGACGATACAACGAGCGTATCCAGTAGTAGCTGAGTGCCACCCATACTAACCTATGTTATCTCCAATTTTTATAGATAATACATAGATGAATCATTTTCTGGGTTCAGTGATGATGCATCTGATACAAGTAGCATAGATGAGTAGTGATAGTGGCTTCCATGGTGGTGTTTTCCAAAGATCTCTTCAAGAATAGCTGAATCTCTTCCAGAATGGCTGAATCTCTTCCAGAATGGCTGAATCTCTTCCATAATGGCTGAATCTCTTCCAGAATACCTTACAAAGTGATCTTTTCAAGACTACCTTATAATTTGATCTTTTCCTATAATCTTTTTAAGACTATCTTACACTTCACAAGCTTGGCTACACACCACCTACAGGTACTAAAGCCAATGTTGGACGTGAGTGCATTATTTGCAAGCACAGAGAACGAAAAAACAAAAAGCAAAATTCGGTTTGTACCTGGTGCATCAAGAGCGAAGTCGCGCTGTGTACCGTGATTATTACTGCTTCATTGATTATTACTCTCTTCTGAAGTATTGGGTGTGTAATACAGTGTGTTACTGTGTAAATAGTGTGTGAAACTGTACATATTGTAATTTTAGTGAATTTTGAACAAGTAATATTGTGACAATAAACATTTATTTTGGACTCATTACTGACACATGTACCACAGTTCTATGGAACACTATGAACATTCTACTGTATACATATTTTAACACTTTCCCACACCGATGTCGCGAGCGTCGTCATCCATTTTTCTCCCTATTGTGAATAGATGACAATCCTTGCATCATCCATTAAAATATTTGTAAAAAAAACCAACGTTGAATGTAATGAAACGCCATTTTCTGGGTGAGCCCCGGAGGCTCCCTGGAGCTTATTGGGCTAATGTATGTTATATTAGACTGGGACATTAGCTAAGGAGTTCAGACCTACCAGGGGCCAGTGCCAGAACCTGGCCCCTTCAGAGAGGTTTCAGGGAGCAATGGCCCTGGAAAATCCTTGTGGTTGGGGGGTTTCCTTATCTACCATCGACCGGGATTAGGCATCCAGAAAGGTAGGCATAACAAAACAAACCCCACATGGTAAAAAACTAAAACAGAAAACCAAACAGAGAGGTAGAAACTCCCTACAATCCCAAGGAAACAAGCAAACAAGTAAACATCACACTTTACTGCCGCACCGATCGTCTGCGCAGCCCTCCCCGCCCCGAAAGGGGGAGGGGGGAGCCCCGGACCTCACCGCGCCTGCTGCCTAGCATCAGTTCGGAAGCTAAGTGTCAACCAACTCGAAAAAAACGCCGACTGGTGGGAAGGAGGGTTGCCAGGGAGTCTCCGGGGCTCACCCGGAGGCTCCCTGGCAACCCTCAGTGGCTTGGGTGAGCTGGAGTACGTACAGACAATACATGTCGCTTGACTCCGGGTCAAAACAATCATCGACCCAACAGGCAGCATGTCGGAGGCAAAACCGGTGAGTGTCACCCTGAGACACAGGGACAGAGCAACCTTCAAACTCGCAGGACGCGAGGAGGGACTCAGGGGTCACATCCTTCAGACCACATAGCCCATGTGGGGTTTCCCAGGGCCCTTAGCCACGGTTACATGCTAAGGGAAGCCTAGGCAGGGTACTGCGAACTGGTGTCCAGGTCTACCAAACAAACTTCTAAAGCTTAACCCCCGGGATGTGTCTACTCACGGGGACCAAGCGGGGAGGACCACCAAACACAAATATAGATATATATACCCTCAGAACAGCAGCGGGGAGGACCACCAAACACAAATATAGATATATATACCCTCAGAACAGCAACGGGGAACCACAAAGGCAGACCCCTCCCCCCACCAGGCAGAAAACAAAAATAGAAGAAAAACCTCGCAACAGGACATCGTACCCAGGTGGAACAGAGTCGGCCGCTGTTATAGGTGAAAACTAGCTGTGCAGTACCCTGCGCCCCTGCCAGTGATGAAAGCTACCCAGAGACAAACAAGGGTAAGAAAAACCCCAGGTGATCCCAAGGGCAGCCAAATACCGAGCAGTAAACGGCACAGCGGAGGTAGATCCCGAGGTGACTTGTGGAAGGAGACCCCAAGCCCCAAGGGCAGTACTTACAGGGCACCTAGGGAAGGGAACCCTAGGCACATGTAGCCCGAGTACCATGGAATAGGACTCCTGGCTCACACACCACCTGAAAGAGACAGCTCACACCACAAGGCACAAGACAAACAAAAACTGGAGCCAGAGGCACAACCGCACCAGATTCCCATCAGCCAAGAACTGAAGGTTGGGTCGCCGGCAGGTGGGTCTGGGGCTCCCCCTTCCCCCTCCCAGGGAAGGGGGGTTGTGCAGACAGCGGCGTGGTGACTTGATGACATCATGCTAGTTTGCTAATTTTCGTTTGGGGAGTTCTGTCCACTTGTTTGGCCTTTAGTCGCAATAGTTTTACCAGAATAGGGGTTTGTTTTGGGGTGCCTACCTTACTGGGTGCCTGTCCCGGTCATTGGCAGACATAGAATGCTCCCACCCACAGGGAGGTCTCTATAGGCCATTGCTCCTCGTGCTTATCTAGAGGGGGCCAGGTTCTGGCTCGTGGTCCCCGGTAGGCAAGAACTCTATGCATTGACTGATGCCAGAAAGATATACATATCCATTCAGCCTGGATAGCTCCAGGGAGCCCCGTCCCCCCTAGAAAAAAAATCATGGGCAACATTCCCGGGTGTGAGAGCCTCAGTATTGAGTGAGTAACCAAGATGGGGCACATACAGCATGATCTAACAGCACTGCTGTTCAGCTTGTGACCACAGCATCACCTAAAAATATAAAAATATAAGACTGGTATTATTTAGCCATGATAGTATTACAGAAGAGCCTGACTGATAAAGACTGTGTACAATGTTCAGATATCAGTGAACACAATGCTGTTTAAGATGTTCACAGCACTGGCCACAGCACATTGCTATTGTTTTGTTCATCTAAGAATCTTAAACGACTTCTCATATTCCTTTACAAAATAAACTTGTGAAAAAATTACTCATTTACAGGATTTAATGACCAGGATTCTAATAATAGCAGCACATACAGCATAAGCTAACAGCACTGCTGTTCAGCTTGTGACCACAGCAGTGTGGTGAGAATTAGCGATGTGAGTAGTATGGTGGGAGGTAGGGAGAGGTGTTATCATCTGCTGACTATGTATTCACCTAGTTGTGCTTGAGGAGGGTCGAGCTCTGGCTCTTTTGGCCCACTTCTCAACTGTCACTCAATCAACTTTTTTTTGTTTCACACACCCACCCATAACAGCTGTCCCAGGTACTTATTTACTGCTAGGTAACAGGAACATCAGAGTGAAAGAAACTCTGCCCATTTGTTTCCGCCGTCACCAGGATCGATCCCCAGGCCATAGGACTACGAATCCAATGCACTGACCACTCAGCCACAGGCCCCCCTTGTTATTGTGTGGCAACCTGTTATTGTCTCGACTCACCATACCAGCTTGGTGGTTCGCTACGATGAACACAAATGTAGATAATTATATAACGTGTGTGTATATTGAGTGTAATAACAACAAAAGGAGTATGTTGAGAGGAGCCATTTTGGTGAGGCAGGTGTTGGTGAAGGAGGGAGTGATGCTGTCGTCTGCTGGCTGCTGTGTGACTTGAAAGTAATGAAACTAATATTTCTGGTGGGCCTCTCAGTAGCTCCTCATCCCTGCTTTGTTCCCTACTTTCCTGTGGAAGTTGTCAGGTTGTCACCAAGAGTGGCTCACAAAAGGCTTGGAAGGTTGGCTGAGACTCTGGGCTGCCATCTGGTGGCAGGCAAGTGCATTTAAGATGTGATTTCACTACAGTGCTGACTATTTGCATTGTGTTTGTCAGGGGTACAAAATTTTCTAAGACATTGCTTGTTATGGAGGATTTTGGCTTTCTGGTGGGTCTTTCACCGAGTTCTGTGGTGATCTCTGATCCCCGGTTTTCCCTTCACCTCTTTGAGCAGACCAGAGTCTGGTTCTGGTTCCCAGTAGGTGTTTATAGATCAACGAGTCCTGACGTGTTCCCCCGAGACTTAGGTCTTTCAGGTTGTAGCAGCATCCTGACATATTCCCCTGAGAATTAGGTCTTTCAGGTTGTAGCAGCATCCTGACGTGTTCCCCTGAGACTTAGGTCTTTCAGGTTGTAGCAGCATCCTGACATGTTCCCCTAAGACTTAGGTCTTTCAGGTTGTAGCAGCATCCTGACGTGTTCCCCTGAGACTTAGGTCTTTCAGGTTGTAGCAGCATCCTGACGTGTTCCCCCGAGACTTAGGTCTTTCAGGTTGTAGCAGCATCCTGACATGTTCCCCTAAGACTTAGGTCTTTCAGGTTGTAGCAGCATCCTGACATGTTTCCCTGAGACTTAGGTCTTTCAGGTTGTAGCAGCATCCTGACGTGTTTCCCCGAGACTTAGGTCTTTCAGGTTGTAGCAGCATCCTGACGTGTTTCCCCGAGACTTAGGTCTTTCAGGTTGTAGCAGCATTGGGGAGCTACTAAATAGCCCATTAGAAAGAGACATTTCATTACATTTATTGATTAACTTTTACAGATTGGAATATTTATTTCCCTCATGAAAATTTAAATTATGCTAAAAATGCTTTTGTACTTTAGAATCTTACTCACTGTTGCATTGATTTTTGCTGTACGTTCTGGTCCTGGTAAAAGTGAATGAAGATCCTTGGCTGAATCTCTAGCTAAAGTAACCAAGCGTTCATCATGAGGGTAGAGCAGCAGGCGGTCCAATACCGCCTGAATACTGTCCCCTCCATCCCAGTTGACTAGAAATGGGTTGGAGTTCTCAGAAAGAGATGTCTGTAAGGAATTAAAATGGGTCAAGTGTTAAAAAGTATATTTTACTCCTATGGTAAAAATATTCTGGAGTTCTTTCTCATCAACAAAAAGAGAGAGAATTATGTCCTAATTAAAACAATTGAGCTCTGAAATTTCATTGATTTTATACAATTTTTTTAGAAATATAAATTAAATTTATCTAAACGGTAAAGTTAAGTGACTCAGACGATTGGTGCAATTCCTATACTCTGAATTTTAATATCAAAAGAGAATTTTTTTTTATGTTTTAGCAATACGTACTGTATACCCGAGTTGTAAAAAGTAGAATTATAAACTGTGGATTTATACAGCAGGCTTCATATAAGGAAGAAAGCAAATAAAGATAATAGAAGAACTTTTAGTAATCATGTCTAAATTTAGTTAGAAAATTGGGAACCATTTTCTCAGTTGTAAATTCAGGAACGACAGGAAAAGCTTTGTTTCTTTATAGTGGAAAATTTTGGAAATTATGTTTTTAATCTAATGAGCCATTAAGATTATTTCAGATATAACTGGTTTTTGGGACCAGGAAATATTTCTGTCATTCCCTATATTAAAATGAGTGTTCAACATTTACAAGAGAAATGTGAATTTCGCATTGTAATTCTCATTTCTCATTTCAAATGTGAAATGAAAATTTTCATGTGAAAATAACCCCCCTCAAAATTTAATCTATTTTATTATCTTTGTGATGCTAAATAAGCAATATTTAAAGAGTAAAATAACAAACAATTACACTGCAAAGATGATTATACAAAATCTACAATGTATTATGGTACTTCTTCAGTAATATTCAGAACAGGACTAATAACCAGAGATGGAAGGCATTACTGTTCAGTATAAAAATGTCACTAAATACCACATTTAAAGCTAATGGAGACATTCTTAATTTATCTGATTTACTTCAGATAGTACTGTACAATATAATTCAAACATAAAATTAATATATAGTATACTGTATATTAAACTGTAAAGACTACACACTCACACGTGCACTTGCATACATATTGTACATAGATACAAATGTATATACTGTAATGTTTATTGACTACACGTGTATAACTGAATACATAAGTAAGCACATATATGTACACATACACTACTGTATTTAAGTATTGAGATTTCACCTACAGAAAAACATTATCTCACTGGAAAATGTTCTGAATAAGGTGATAAATTCATCCCCAAACTATTGAGCTTGCTTACCAGGAAAGACAGATTGCTATAAGAATGACAACTCATCAAACAGGGCACAACAGGGTTGATCTCAAGTTACTTTGAGAATATTAAAAAACCAGCATTGAATGTAATGAAACGCCATTTTCTGGGTGAGTCCCGGAGGCTCCCCGGAGCTATCCCAGGCTGATATGCTAATGTCAGACTTTGGCATCAGTCATGTGTATGGAGTTCTTAGGCCTACCGGGGACCACGGCCAGAACCGGGCCCCCTCAGAGAGGCAAGGGGAGCAATGGCCTATAGAAGCCCCCGTGTAGTTGGAAGCATTCTATGTCTGCCATCGACCGGAACAGGCACCCAGAAAGGTAAGCGCCCCAAAACAAACCCCTATTCTGGTTAAAATTGCTACCTAAAACCGAACTAGTGGATAGAACTCCCCAACCGAAAACAAGCAAACTAGTGTGACGTCACACACTGCCGCGCCGCTGTCTGCGCAGCTCCCCCCTCCCCGGGAGGGGGAAGGGGGAGCCCCAGACCCACCGCGCCGGCTACCCACACCTCAGTTCTTGAGGCTGGATGTCAAAAACGCGAAAAACCGCCGACCGGAGGGAGGGAGGGATGCCGGGGAGCCTCCGGGACTCACCCAGAAAATGGCGTTTCATTACATTCAACGCTGGTTTTCTGGGGGGAGCCCCGTCGGCTCCCCGGAGCTAACTACCCACAGACAGAAAAAGAGGGACTTACCCGGGAGGCGGTCGTCGCTCACCCCTCAACTCGAAGCCGAGACAACTGGCTGCAACCGCCGACCCAAAGCAACACAGGCCCGACGAGGCCCAGGGACATTCACAAGGTAACGAGCAGCCAGGACCCTGTTCGACCGCCAAAATTCCCGCGCCCGAATATCAGACCAAGACATTCCCAAAGACGGCAGCAAGAGCCGCGAACTTACGAACGTCATGGGCACGGGGATAGACCGCAGGCTGGCTGGACCTAATAACCCTGCGGACGACCTGAGAGACCCGAACCCGCGAACAGGGAAGAAGGGAAACCGGATCAACCCACAGCGCGTCCCCGGACACAGAAGCTGTGGCGCGCAAATAACGGCGAAGCGCCGCAACCGGACACAAAACATGATACACCCCCCGAACAGACAAGGAGCTAACACGACGAAGACGCAAAAAGAAACGGAAGGACCGCCAGGAAACTTCATACTGCCGCCGAGAAGCCCTCAGGTGGGACACCAACAAGGAGGCCACCTGATCACCATAGAGATGATGATAGACTCGAGTCAAAAAAACCATACGCGAAGACTCGAGGAGAAGATCGAACCAGCTACGTGACGTACTGGCCCGATCTGCTGAAAGAGGCGGAGCCGCGGGAAAACCCTCGGGTTCGGACACCGAGCAACCAGCGCCTGAAACCAAGGCTGCGCCGGCCACCAAGGGGCCAGAAGGACAACTCTCCCCCGGCAAGTCTCTAAGCGAGTCAGGACCTGGAGCAACAGCCGAACCGGGGGAAAGAGGTACAGGAACCCCCACCTCGACCAGTCTAGCCGAAAGGCATCGACCCCGACGGCCTCGCAATCGGGGAAGGGCGCCGCATAAACGGGAAGACGCCGCGACCACGCCGACGCGAAGAGGTCCACTTCGGGGCGCCCGAACGTCTGGCAAAGCCAACGGAAAGACTCGTCGTCGACCGTCCACTCCGTGGAGAGGGGAACGAAGCGAGACAGGGCGTCGGCCAAGACGTTGGACACACCCCGTACGTGAACCGCCAGGAGAGCCAAACCCCGAGAACTCAGCAGACGAGTCACCCGAAGCGACCAACCCCAAAGAGACAAGGACCGCATCGAACCCCCGCGGTTCAGGCAATGAACCACCGGAGAGCAGTCCGAATGGAGCCGAATCGTCGATCCGCGGGCCACCCGAATCCTCCCCAGAGCAAACCACACCGCCGCGAACTCCTGCACCGTACTGTGAGCTCGACGGAAGAACGGATCCCAACGCCCCTGGCCGGCCTGGTGAGCACTGGTCACAAAACCCCAGCCGAGAGACGACGCATCCGTGTACACATCGAGCGAGGGCTCGGGTAGGTGCCAAGGCACTGAACCCCGAAAAACCCGAAGAGGAAGCCGGTGACGCAGCAATCGACGCAAGTCCCCCGGGGGTCGAACTCTGCGATCGCGAGAGAGGCGGAAGGGGGAACCCCGAAGGAACCAGAACAGCCGTCGAAGCCAAACCCGACCCGGCGGGTAGACCACCATCGCGAAGTTCAGGCTCCCGCACAGCCCCTCGAGCAACCGCCGGGTGACCCGAGGGCCCTCCAGAAACAGACGAAGGCGGGACCGCAGCCGCAGGAGAGACTCCGGAGGGAGAGACAAAGAGGCGGTTCGAGAGTCCCACACGAGACCCAGCCAAGTCCGAACCTGAGAGGGAACCAGATGGGACTTCCTTCAGTTCACCAAGAACCCGAACCCGGCGAGCTGGGAAAGAACCAAATCCCTGGCTAGCAAGCAAGCTGACTGGCTGGGAGCCCAAACCAGCCAGTCGTCGAGGTAGGCCAACACCCGAACACCTAGGAGACGCAAACGAGCCACCACAACCCGTGTAAGGCGTGTGAACACGCGAGGTGCCAGGTTCAACCCGAACGGGAGACAACGAAAGCGGTAACTCAGACGCCCCACTACAAAACCGAGCCAGTCCCTGAACCGCGGATGAATCGGGACATGCCAATAAGCGTCCCGGAGGTCCAGGGACACCATCCAAGCTCCCGGCTCCAAGAGGAGCCGAACCTGAGACAGCGTAGTCATCCGAAAGGAGGGGCAATGAACCCAGGGGTTCAGACGGGACAATCTGCTAGCCAGGACGACTCCGGAACCTCGTAACGGAGCCAGAAAGGGAACGAAGTCCCAAACCTGAACGTGGACGGATCCATTTCCGAGGCATAATCCGGGTCACGCAGGAGGTAAGCTGCAAAGGCCGCTCGCACCACACCAGGTTGGATGCGATAAGCCGAAAACCTCCGGAAGGACGGAACCGACGTACCCGGGGGAACACGGAACCGAACCCGGGGAGGGGCCGACACCAAATCCAACTCGTACGCAGAGGGGGGAAAAGAAAACCCCACTCCTTGTAACAATAAGCCCCGCTCAGTGGGAAGAAAAACCCAGGCGGGGTCCAGCAGGGCCCAAGGCCCCCAAGTCAGCCCCTCCCCAGCCTCGAGGTCCGTCACCACAGGACCCGAGGCCGAGTCCTCTCCCCAAGCCCCAACCCCACAAGACAAGGACGGAGCAGCCGGAAAAGCTGGAGGAAGGGGGGCCCACTGGTCAGACCCTGAAGCTTCGGCCGGGAGACAAGACTCGAATGCCTCTGCCGCCCCCCGGAAGGGGCAACCCCCGAAGCTGCCCGAGTCTCAAGATCAAGTAACCCCTGCTCCGACCCCGAAACCCTCAGACGCTTCGGGGCCGGAAGCAGGGGCGGGGGACCAGAACGAACAGAAGGGGAAGGACGAGGAGGTGCGGACTGAACCAGGATCGAAGCGACCCCCACCCCCAAGTCCGGGTCTCGAAAAGCAAAGCGGGGCAGCCCCGGGGCATCCGGGGAAGCAACCAACCGAGCGCGTTGCAACAGACGAAACCTAGACTGCAACGCCCGTGCCGCCTGTACCCGAATAGAATCATCAGAGGATTGGGTAAATTGAGTCACAAGCAAGCAGCAACACTCACAGGACTCAGGGTCGATAGTATCACCGACCCAACAGGCAGCGTGGCAGAGGCAAAAACAATGAGGGTCACCCTGAGACAAGGGGACCGAGCAACCCTCAAACTCGCACACAGCGAGTGGGGACTCCGGGGTCACATCCATCGGACCCACGCGCCCCCTAGGGGATTCCCAGGGTCCTGAGCGTTTACTTTAAGAGGACTCGCGCTCAGGTAGTCCCAGGCAGGGTGCTGCAAACCGGCGCCCAAAACTACCAAGCAAACTTCTAAAGCTGAACCCCAGGGACGTGTACACTCACGGGGACCTAGCAGGGGGCGCCACCGAGGAGAACAGTGGAAGGGCAAAAACAAACTGAATAAAAGGACAGAACCCCCCACCAGGCAAAAACAAAAAGAAAAACAAAACCCCGCAAGAGGACAGCGAACCCCAAGGAACAGAGCCGACCGCGATGTCGGGAAATACAAGCTGAGCAGCACCCTGCGCCCCTACCAGTGCAAACTGCCTCTTACCTGCCGGTAACAAGGGAGAACAGAACACCCAAGAGCCCAACAGGCGGCCGAAAAACCGAAAGGTAAAACGGACCAGCAGAGGCAGACCCCGAGGAGCCTGTGGAAGGTGGCCCCAAGCCCCAAGGGCAGTACTTACAGGGCACCTAGGGAAGGCAGCCCTAGGCGCATGCAGCCCTAGTACTGAAGATAACTCCTGGCTCTCGCACCCACAAAACTAACACCACACGCAAAGCACAGTGCAGTAGCGACACCGGAGCCAGAGCACACGACCATCGCCTATAGCATCAGCCTCAAGAACTGAGGTGTGGGTAGCCGGCACGGGGGGTCTGGGGCTCCCCCTTCCCCCTCCCGGGGAGGGGGGAGCTGCGCAGACAGCGGCGCGGCAGTGTGTGACGTCACACTAGTTTGCTTGTTTTCGGTTGGGGAGTTCTATCCACTAGTTCGGTTTTAGGTAGCAATTTTAACCAGAATAGGGGTTTGTTTTGGGGCGCTTACCTTTCTGGGTGCCTGTTCCGGTCGATGGCAGACATAGAATGCTTCCAACTACACGGGGGCTTCTAAAGGCCATTGCTCCCCTTGCCTCTCTGAGGGGGCCCGGTTCTGGCCGTGGTCCCCTTTAGGCCTAAGAACTCCATACACATGACTGATGCCAAAGTCTGACATTAGCATATCAGCCTGGGATAGCTCCGGGGAGCCGAAGGGGCTCCCACCAGAAATAATTAACAAAATAGATACAGTAACTCACTTTCCAACTTCTTTTTCAAGAAAGACTAACATAACTTTCATAAGATGCACAAATTCCCAGCTTGCATCACAGTACAATGTACAGACAAAAATACCAAGCTACAAAACCTGACAAACTCATGTAGAGAAACTATCAATAAACAGGATTTACTAAATATGCTGCCTTTAAATTAACAATTTTAAGATGGCCAAATTACTATGCAAAATATTCAACACAATTATTTCTCTTACAAGGAGCAATATGCTACAGAAGAAATTATCAATCAAACCTACAACAATGCTGGGTTCCAAATTACATCTGAAAAACCTAAGAGAAGAATGGAGTGATGGCTAGGGAAGGCCTTCACAAACCCTGGAAGTTTAACACACTAGAATAGGGAGCAATGCAGGTAAGCTCCATATTAGATCATCAACCAAGAGGTTAGTACATTTAATGTCCCATGGAGACATTGAACCTAGGAATCAACACGAGGTGAGGTCCTGAAGATTTGTTACACTGGATGATTAATGGTCAGAACATCGACCCAAGCAGTAAGTTCAATAATTGCAAATACAATAAGATGTGCTCAGTAAATAATGCAACCAACACATATATAAATACAGTAAGGCAAGTACATTACACACTAAGTACAGTAAAGTGAGTACTATACACATACTGTACCAGTATTACAAATACTGTACAGCACACATACTGTAAACAGAGCAAGGCGAGTACAGTACACTCAATATAAATACAGCTAAGTGAAGACAGTGCACATATTTACATACCCTAGGAGAGAAAAGTGCATGTTAACTACATAAACAATTAAAATGCATATATGACAAAACCAACAAGGTTTGGTAGATATCACAAGTGAATTATTGTTAAGATGCAGGGCCCAAGAGCTGAAGTTCAATTCTAACAAAAATAGGTAAGTGCACACAAGCACATCGGGCAGATAGTAACAACCAATAAAAAAAACCAGCGTTGAATGTAATGAAACGCCATTTTCTGGGTGAGTCCCGGAGGCTCCCCGGAGCTATCCATGGCTGATATGGATATCCTAACTATTTTGCATCAGTCGATGTGGGTGGAGTTCTAGGCCTACCGGGGACCACGAGCCAGAACCTGGCCCCCTCAGAGAGGCACGGGGAGCAATGGCCCATAGAATGCACATGTGATTTGGAGCATTCCATATCTGCCATCGACCGGGACAGGCACCCAGAAAGGTAAGCGCCCCAAAACAAACCCCTATTCTGGTTAACAACAAAATTGACAAAACGAGTGGACAGAACTAACCCAAAAGAAAAACAATCAAACTAGCACGGCGTCACACGAGCCGCGCCGCATGTCTGCGCAGCTCCCTCCTCCCCGGGGGGGGGGGGGGGGGGGGGGGGGGGTTGGTGAGCCCCAGACCCCCGAGCCGGCGATTCACACCCCAGTTCTGAGGCTGGACATCAAAAACCGCGAAAAACCGCCGACCGGAGGGTGGGAGGGATGCCGGGGAGCCTCCGGGACTCACCCAGAAAATGCCGTTTCATTACATTCAACGCTAGTTTTCTGGGGGGAACCCCTGTGGCTCCCCGGAGCTACCTCACCAAAGACCACCAAGAAAAACCAAGGGCACTTACCCGGGAGGCGGTCGGTGCTCCACCTCTCAAGACGAAGCCGAGACCACGGGCCGCAACCGCCGACCTAAGGCAACACAGGCCCGACTGGGCCCAGGAACGTTAACAAGGTAGAGTGCAGCCAGGACCCTGTTCGACCGCCAAAATCCCCGCGCCCGAATGTCAGTCCAAGACATATTGCCGAAGACGGCAGCAAGAGCAGCGATCTTACGAACGTCATGGGCACGGGGATAGACCGCAGGCTGGCTGGATTTAATGACCCTGCGGACGACCTGAGAGACCCGAACCCGCGAACAGGGAAGAAGGGAAACCGGATCAACCCACAGCGCGTCCCCGAACACTGAAGCCGTGGCGCGCAGATAACGGCGGAGGGCCGCAACCGGACACAATACATGGTGAACCCCCGGCCTGACAAACCACGCATCAACAACCCAAAGACCCCTCCGGAAAGCAGCAGTCTCATTCTTCGCCAGAAAAGAGGGAGACGGCTGCAAACGAACAAACCGAAGACCACGACCAAAGAGCAAAAACCCCTGCGCCGGAGAAGAGCATGAAGCTCCGCCACATGACCCCCAGAGGCTAATGCCAACAGAAAAAGAGCCTTAGCAAAGCAATCTTGAACCAAAGGGGTCACCACAAAACGAGGAGTGGAAAGATAGAAAAGCACTCTGTCCAAAGACCAGGACGGCTCAGGCGGCGCATGAACAGGCCGGAGGTGAAACAACGCCCGAGACAGCTTGCGAAACGGCGCAGAAGTAACAACAATACCGAAAGCAAGCTGCAGCAGCTCCGCCAGCGCCGCACGATACGAGGCGACAGTATTAGGCATAAGATGACGGTCCTGAAACAACCAAGAGAGAAAGGACAACACCACCTGAACCGAAAGCGAGGAACAACGACGAAGAGTCAAAAAGAATCTGAAGGACCGCCAGGAAACTTCATACTGCCGCCGAGAGGAAACTCGCAGGTGAGAAACCAACAAGGAAGCCACCTGCTCACCATAAAGATGGTGTTAAACACGAGTAAAAAACGCCAAACGCGAAGACTCGCGGAGAAGAGCGAACCAGTCTCGTACCGGACTGGCCCGATCTCCTGAAAGAGGCGGAGCCGCGGAAAAACCTCCGGGTTCAGACACCGAGCAAGCAGCGCCTGAAACCATGGCTGGGCCGGCCACCAAGGGGCCAAGAGGATCACGCGACCCTGGTAAGTCTCCAAGCGAGCCAAGACCCGGAGCAGCAGCCGAACCGGGGGAAAGAGGTACAGGAACCTCCACCTCGACCAGTCCTGCCGAAAGGCATCGATCCCGACGGCCTTGCAGTCGGGGAAGGGCGCCACGTAAACCGGAAGACGCCTCGACCACGCCGACGCGAAGAGATCCACTTCCGGGTGCCCGAACGTCCAGCAGAGCCAACGGAAGGAGCCGGCATTGACCGTCCATTCCGTGGACAGGGGAACGAATCTGGACAGGCTGTCCGCCAGGACGCTGGACACTCCCTGGACGTGAACAGCCAGGAGAGCCAAACCCCGAGAACTCAGCAGACGAGTCACCCGAAGCGACCAGCCCCAAAGAGCCAAGGACCGCATCGAACCCCCTCTGTTCAGACAATGAACCACTGGGGAGCAGTCCGAATGGAGGGGGGGGTTGGTGAGCCCCAGACCCCCGAGCCGGCGATTCACACCCCAGTTCTGAGGCTGGACATCAAAAACCGCGAAAAACCGCCGACCGGAGGGTGGGAGGGATGCCGGGGAGCCTCCGGGACTCACCCAGAAAATGCCGTTTCATTACATTCAACGCTAGTTTTCTGGGGGGAACCCCTGTGGCTCCCCGGAGCTACCTCACCAAAGACCACCAAGAAAAACCAAGGGCACTTACCCGGGAGGCGGTCGGTGCTCCACCTCTCAAGACGAAGCCGAGACCACGGGCCGCAACCGCCGACCTAAGGCAACACAGGCCCGACTGGGCCCAGGAACGTTAACAAGGTAGAGTGCAGCCAGGACCCTGTTCGACCGCCAAAATCCCCGCGCCCGAATGTCAGTCCAAGACATATTGCCGAAGACGGCAGCAAGAGCAGCGATCTTACGAACGTCATGGGCACGGGGATAGACCGCAGGCTGGCTGGATTTAATGACCCTGCGGACGACCTGAGAGACCCGAACCCGCGAACAGGGAAGAAGGGAAACCGGATCAACCCACAGCGCGTCCCCGAACACTGAAGCCGTGGCGCGCAGATAACGGCGGAGGGCCGCAACCGGACACAATACATGGTGAACCCCCGGCCTGACAAACCACGCATCAACAACCCAAAGACCCCTCCGGAAAGCAGCAGTCTCATTCTTCGCCAGAAAAGAGGGAGACGGCTGCAAACGAACAAACCGAAGACCACGACCAAAGAGCAAAAACCCCTGCGCCGGAGAAGAGCATGAAGCTCCGCCACATGACCCCCAGAGGCTAATGCCAACAGAAAAAGAGCCTTAGCAAAGCAATCTTGAACCAAAGGGGTCACCACAAAACGAGGAGTGGAAAGATAGAAAAGCACTCTGTCCAAAGACCAGGACGGCTCAGGCGGCGCATGAACAGGCCGGAGGTGAAACAACGCCCGAGACAGCTTGCGAAACGGCGCAGAAGTAACAACAATACCGAAAGCAAGCTGCAGCAGCTCCGCCAGCGCCGCACGATACGAGGCGACAGTATTAGGCATAAGATGACGGTCCTGAAACAACCAAGAGAGAAAGGACAACACCACCTGAACCGAAAGCGAGG
Source organism: Procambarus clarkii (assembly GCF_040958095.1). Lineage (NCBI taxonomy): Eukaryota > Metazoa > Arthropoda > Malacostraca > Decapoda > Cambaridae > Procambarus > Procambarus clarkii. The sequence continues at coordinate 34,066,720 of NC_091182.1, forward strand.
AACAACGACGAAGAGTCAAAAAGAATCTGAAGGACCGCCAGGAAACTTCATACTGCCGCCGAGAGGAAACTCGCAGGTGAGAAACCAACAAGGAAGCCACCTGCTCACCATAAAGATGGTGTTAAACACGAGTAAAAAACGCCAAACGCGAAGACTCGCGGAGAAGAGCGAACCAGTCTCGTACCGGACTGGCCCGATCTCCTGAAAGAGGCGGAGCCGCGGAAAAACCTCCGGGTTCAGACACCGAGCAAGCAGCGCCTGAAACCATGGCTGGGCCGGCCACCAAGGGGCCAAGAGGATCACGCGACCCTGGTAAGTCTCCAAGCGAGCCAAGACCCGGAGCAGCAGCCGAACCGGGGGAAAGAGGTACAGGAACCTCCACCTCGACCAGTCCTGCCGAAAGGCATCGATCCCGACGGCCTTGAAGTCGGGGAAGGGCGCCACGTAAACCGGAAGACGCCTCGACCACGCCGACGCGAAGAGATCCACTTCCGGGTGCCCGAACGTCCAGCAGAGCCAACGGAAGGAGCCGGCATTGACCGTCCATTCCGTGGACAGGGGAACGAATCTGGACAGGCTGTCCGCCAGGACGCTGGACACTCCCTGGACGTGAACAGCCAGGAGAGCCAAACCCCGAGAACTCAGCAGACGAGTCACCCGAAGCGACCAGCCCCAAAGAGCCAAGGACCGCATCGAACCCCCTCTGTTCAGACAATGAACCACTGGGGAGCAGTCCGAATGGAGCTGGATCGTCGATCCGCGGGCGACCCGAATCATCCGAAGCGCAAACCACACCGCCGCAAGCTCCCGCACTGTGCTGTGGACCCGACGGAAGGACGGACCCCACCGTCCCTGGCTGGCCTGGTGAGCACTGGTCACAGAACCCCAGCCCAGAGACGACGCGTCCGTGTACACATCGAGCGAGGGCTCGGGTAGGCGCCAAGGCACTGAACCCCGAAAAACACGAAGAGGAAGCCGGCGACGCAGCAGCCGACACAAAGCCCCTGGGGGTCGAACCCAGCGATTGCGAGAGAGGCGGAAGGGACGTTCCCGAAGGAACCAAAACAGCCGACGAAGCCAAACCTGACCTGGCGGGTAGACCAACATCGCGAAGTTCAGGCTGCCGCACAAACTCTCGAACAACCGCCGGGTGACCCGAGAGCCCCCCAAAAACAGACCCAGGCGAGACTGCAGCCGAAGGAGAGACTCCGGAGGAAGAGACAAGGAAGCGGTCCGAGAGTCCCACACAAGACCCAGCCAGGACCGAACCTGGGAGGGCACCAGATGGGACTTCCGCCAGTTCACTAGGAACCCGAACCCGGCGAGCTGGGAAAGCACCAAATCCCTGGCAAGCAGACACGCGGACTGACAGGGAGCCCAAACCAGCCAGTCGTCGAGGTAAGTCAACACCCGAACACCTAAGAGACGCAGCCGGGCCACCACCACCCGGGTAAGGCGTGTGAACACGCGAGGTGCCAGGTTCAACCCGAATGGGAGACAACGAAAGCGGTAGCACTGACGCCCCACCACAAAACCGAGCCAGTCCTGGAACCCCACATGAATAGGGACGTGCCAATACGCGTCCTTGAGGTCCAGGGACACCATCCAAGCGCCCGGCTCCAACAGAAGCCGGACCTGGGACAGAGTGGTCATCCGAAACGAGGGGCAAGAAACCCAAGGGTTCAGACGGGACAAGTCCAGAATGAACCGCAGGTCCGCACAGTCCCGTTTCGGAACTGGAAACAGGCGGGAAACCCACCTGAGGGACGGGGTCGTTTCGACCACGCCCAAGCGCACCCACTCCAAGATGGCCTGATGGAGCGAAGGAGAGGAAGCCTGCCCCGTTAGCCCCGAACCCCCAGAAGGAGGCGGAGCCACCCAACGCCACCTGAGGCCGCGCGAAACGACCCGAAAAGCCCACAAATCGTGAGACCAGGCGTTAGCGAACAGAGACAGCCTCCCCCCCATCGCCCCGTCAATGGGGCGAACCGCGAAAGGGCCGCTGCCCCTTACGAGAACCCAACCTGCGCGCAGAGCGAACACCGCGCCGACCAAACACAGGAGGAACCGCAGGCAGCACCGGCACCGAACCTGACACCTGTGGCCCACCCCGACGAACGGAACCGCGCGCCCTGGTACGACCCCGCCGGGAAGGAACCCCCCGGTTCCCCCAGAGAACCAACAACTCAGACATAGGGCGGCAAGAGGAAGAAGCCGCCTGAATATAACGGTTTACTGCAGAAGCCGCAAAATGCAGAGGACAAAAGGGAGAAGACAACCTAAGAACCAGGGCCCAAGCGGATTCTAAAGAGGAAGCCAGGACCGCCTGATGACACGCGAAGCGCGCAGCGAAAAACCGCAGCAATGCCTCCCGCAGGATAGGCGCAAAGAGCTTCAACATGGCAGACGACGCCCGAGCATCGGAGACCAAGGCGTCAGACCCCAGAACGGCCCCAAGCGCCTCAACATCCTCCGCAAGCCAATCAGAAGATAGCTCCAGGAGGGAAAAGAAACGCAGGACCGAAGCCAAAAAGCCACGAGCGCGCAAATCCTCCGCCACAAGAGCAGCCGAGAGGGAAAGAACCTGCACATGGAGCTGCACCGCACCAACGTCCCGCAGAAGGGCAGGAGCAAAAAGACACTCATTAAAGTGCTCAAAATCGCCCCCCAGGTAAACCTGGACCACCGTCAACGCCTCACGCCACTCAAACGTGCGGGTTCGACAGAACGAGTCCCAAGCATCCAGTGAAAACAAGGGGCAGTCTGCAAGCTAGGACGACCCCGGAACCTCATAACGAACCCAATAAGGACATGAAGATCCAAACCTGAAGGAAGAAGGATCCATTATGGAGGCGTACTCCGGGTCACGCAGGAGGGAAGCCGCCAAGGCCGACCGCACCTCAGACGGAGAAATGTGGGAAGCTGAAAACCTCCAGAAAGACGGAACCGAAGGACCTGCAGGAACACGGAACCGAACCCGGGGAGGAGCAGAACCCAAGTCCAAATCGTACGCAGAGGGGGGAAAAGAAAACCCCACTCCTTGCAAGAGTAAGCCCCGCTCAGAAGGACGGAAAATCCAGGCAGGGTCCAATGGAGCCCAAGGCCCCCAAGTCAGCTCCTCCCCAACCCCAGGAGCCTCCACACCAGGCTCCGGGGCCGAGCCGTCCTCCAAAGCCCCGGCCTCAAGAAAAAGCCGGGGCAGCTGAAAGCTCCGAAAGAGAAGGGGCCCACTGGTCAGACCCTGGAGCATCGCCCGGAGGAACAGACTCGAATGCCTCCGTAGCCCCCCCGGACGGGGCAACCCCCGAAACTGCCCGAGTCTCAGAAACCACTAAACCCCACCCCGACCCCGAAGCCCTCAGACGCTTAGGGGCTGGAAGCAGGGGGGGGGGGGGACCGAATGAACCATGGAAGGGGAAGAACAAGGGGGCGCGGACAGAACCAAGGCCGAAGCGACCAACACCCCCAAGTCCGGGTCCCTATACACAAAGCGGGGCAGCAGCGGGGCGTCCGGGGAAGCAAGAACCCGCGCGCGTTGCAACAACCTAAACCTACCATGCAACGCACGAGCTGCCTGCACCCGAAGTAACTCATCAGCAGACTGGGTGAATTGAGTCACAAACAAGCAGCACAGCTCGCAGGACTCGGGGTCGAATGTGTCACCGACCCAACAGGCAGCATGATGGAGGCAAAAACAATGAGTCACCCTGAGACAAGGGGACAGAGCAACCCTCAAACTCGCACACAGCGAGAGGGGACGCAAGGGTCTCCTCCATCTGACCCAAGAGCCCCCGCGGGGTTTTCCAGGGCCCCTAGACTGGGTCTGCTAAGGGTTATCCCAGGCAGGGCATTGCTAACCGGCGCCCCAAACTACCAAGCAAACTGCTAAAAGCTGAACCCACGGGACGTGTCCACTTGCGAGGGCAAAGCAGGGGGTGCCACCACACCCTAATATAAAGGGAGGGAAAACAAGGCAGACCCCTCCCACCAGGCAAACACAAAAAGAAAAAGAAAAAAACACCCAAGTGAACAACGTACCCAGAGGGAACAGAGCCGGCCGCTGTTAGAGGTGAAAACTAGCTACGCAGTACCCTGCGCCCCACCAGGGCAATGACTACCACTTACCCCAAGGTAAACAAGGGAGGAAAACCCCCAACACTCAGTGTGGCCAAACGCCAAGCAGCGAAAAGCCAACAGAGGTAGACCCAAGGTGACTTGTGGAAGGCAACCCCAAGCCCCAAGGGCGGTACTTACAGGGCACTCAGGGAAGGAGGCCCTAAGCACATGCAGCCCAAGTACCTAAGAATACTACTCCCAGCTCACACGACCACCGTAAGAGCAACACTGAAAACAAGTCACAGCACTGAAAACAAGATTGGAGCTGGAGCCACACGACCATGCACGATCCCATCAGCCGAGGAACTGAGGTGTGGATCGCCGGCTCGGGGGTCTGGGGCTTCCCCTTCCCCCTCCCGGGGAGGGGGGAACTGCGCAGACATGCGGCGCGGCTCGTGTGACGTCATGCTAGTTTGATTGTTTTTCTTTTGGGGGAGTTCTGTCCACTCGTTTGTCAATTTTGTTGTTAACCAGAATAGGGGTTTGTTTTGGGGCGCTTACCTTTCTGGGTGCCTGTCCCGGTCGATGGCAGATATGGAATGCTCCAAATCACATGTGCATTCTATGGGCCATTGCTCCCCGTGCCTCTATGAGGGGGCCAGGTTCTGGCTCGTGGTCCCCGGTAGGCCTAGAACTCCACCCACATCGACTGATGCAAAATAGTTAGGATATCCATATCAGCCATGGATAGCTCCGGGGAGCCGCAGGGGCTCCCCCCAGAAAAAAAAAGACACATAACAAGCTCTTAATTAGACAAGTAGGAACTGCAAGTAAAAAACCAGTGTTGAATGTAATGAAATACCAATTTCTGGGTGAGCCCAAGAGGCTCCTGGAAGCTATTACACTGATTCAGTGCCAAGCTACTCGGTTCTATCAGTTGCTGAGTTCATATTGGCCTACTGGGGACCACGACCCAGAACCTGGCCCTCTCAGAGGCACAGGAATTGGTGGCAATATGAACACCTTACATTTACAGCAATTCATGTCTGCCACCACCAGGAAAGCACCCAAAAAGTCAGCAAACCAAAACAAACCACTGCATTGTTAAAAACAATACCGCAGCCTCAAAACCACCAAAAGAACTCGCCCACTATTAAAACAAACTACTGTACCAACATTTTGTAGAAACTAATGCAAGCTAGTTTGTTCCACTTTCCCCCTTGTTTTGGGGGAAAAAAAAGGTGGCAGACCGGGTCATCCAGCTCCCATATCACCAGTTCTTATGATGATGGAAGATGCCCAAGGGAAGGGAGGGTGTCAGGGAGCCACCGGGGCTCACCCAGAAATTGGTGTTTCATTACATTCAACGCTGTTTTTTGGGAGGGAGACCCTAGTGTCTCACTGAAGCTATCTACCCATGTATAAAGAAGAAAGGGCATACACACTAGGGAGGAGGAGGCTACACCACAAAAAACCAGCGTTGAATGTAATGAAACGCCATTTTCTGGGTGAGACCCGGAAGCTCCCCGGAGCTTTACCGGCTGATATGCTAATGTCAGACTTTGGCATCAGTCATGTGTATGGAGTTCTAGGGCCTACCGGGGACCATGAGCCAGAACCTGGCCCCCTCAGAGAGGCAAGGGGAGCAATGGCCTATAGAAACCCCCGTGTGGTTGGAAGCATTCTATGTCTGCCATCGACCAGGTCAAGCATTCAGAAAGGTAAGCATTCCAAAACAAACCCCTATTCTGGTGAAAATTGCTACCTAAAGCCGAACTAGTGGATAGAACTCTTCAACAGAAAACAAGGAAACTAGTATGACGTCATACGTCACCGCACCGCTGTCTGCGCAGCTCCCCCCTCCACGGGAGGGGGAAGGGGGAGCCCCAGACCTCCCACGCCGGCTATCCACCCATCAGTTCTGAGGCTGGATGTCAAAACACGCGAAAAACGCCGACCGAAGGGAGGGAGGGTTGCCGGGGAGCCTCCGGGTCTCACCCAGAAAATGGCGTTTCATTACATTCAACGCTGGTTTTCTGGGGGGAGCCCCATCGGCTCCCCGGAGCTAACTACCCACAGAGGAAGGTCAAAGGGACAGAACCGGGAGGCGGACACCACGCACCCCCCAAGGAGGCGAGACAACCGGCAGCAAACACCAACCCAAGGCGCCACAGCCCCGAAAATCCCGGGAACAACACGAGAACCACGAGCAGCAAGGCCCCTGCACGAACACCAAAAATCCATGCCCGAAAGACCGCAAGGCCACGTCGCCCAGACGGCAGCGAGAGCAGCGAAGCCACGAACACCACAGGCATGAGGGAAGAACACAGGCAGCTTAGCCGCAAGAACACGGCTGACCACCCGGGACACTATCACCCGCGAACCGGGAAGAACAGAACCGGATCAACGCAAAACGCGGTCCGGACCCAAACGCCGTGGCACGCAAACAGCGGAGGGCCGCCACTGAACACAAAAACGACACACCCCCGGCCCGACCAACGAAGCACCAACAAACCCTGGACCCCTCCAGAATGCAGCAGCCCCACCCCGCAGCAGAAAAAATGGAGACTGCTGCCACCAAACAACCAAAACGCTAAAACCGAAGGAGCAAGAAAACTCAGCGACTCGACCCCCAGAGGCAAAGGCCCAAAGGAAAGAGCCGACGAAAAAACACACCGGAACCGAAGGGGCACTACCAACCGAGGAGAAGACAGAGCACGCTGACCAGAGACCAGGATGGTGCAAGCGGCGCACGAACAGGCCGGAGGTGAAACGACGCACAAGACAGCTGACTAACGGTGCAGAAGCAACACCAAGACCGAAAGCAAGCTGAAGCGGCTCCGCCCGCGCCGCACGAAAAGAGGCGACAGTATGTGGCAAGACGACGGCCCCCAACCCCCACCAGAAAACCAAGCCGAGAGTAAACCAAGCTAACAAGAGTAACCACCTAAGAAGGGACAGGAAAAGGAAGGACCGCCAAAATACCCCATACTGCCGCCAAGAGAAGCATGTAGATGGGACACCTACCACGAAGCCACCCGACCACCAACCAGAGGCGAGACCGCGAGGCAGAACATAAGCAGCCCCGACAAGGCCCCTCCGAGCCCAGGAAACAGGCGGAGCCGCGAGAAGATCTCGGGCGCGACCACCGAAACCCAAGCGGCACAAGGAGATGGAACGTCTGCCGAACAGAAAAACTCCCCAAAGCATGCAAGCCCGCCAGGCGTTCAGAAACGACGGGTCCGACGCGAGACATCGCAAGACCCCCCCCAAAAAAAAAAAAAACAACCGGCAGGGCAAGCTAGGAAACCAAAGGCGGCGGAAGGGTCGCCACCAGAACAGGACCCGAACCAAGGGGCACGAACAACTGCAATAGACCGAGACAAAGAAGCACATCACAGGACACAGGCTGACCAACGCCTAAGAACACACGCAGAACATCCCTGCTGCAGAGGAGGCAGGAAGAAAGAGCAGAAGCACAAAAACCCCAGGAGAACAACCAGGGGTGGACAATCAGGCAGGGACAAAAACCCCACGCAATCCCCAGGCACAAAACGGCAGCAAAGTGCCACTCCACAACCGGACACAGGAACAAGGACACGCCACCGTGAAACACGGTACCAATGCACACGTGCAGCAGCAGCAACAGGCACCACTGCAACACGCAACATGAGACTTGCAGTCTCCTTGGTGTAGTGGTAAGACACTCGCCTGGCGTTCCGCGAGCGCTATGTCATGGGTTCGTATCCTGGCCGGGGAGGATTTACTGGGCGCAATTCCTTAACTGTAGCCTCTGTTTAACGCAACAGTAAAATGTGTACTTGGATGAAAAAACGATTCTTCGCGGCAGGGGATCGTATTCCAGGGACCATAGGATTAAGGACTTGCCCGAAACGCTATGCGTACTAGTGGCTATACAAGAATGTAACAACTCTTGTATATATCTTATAAAATAGCAACTCCCTTCTGCAAAGGCAGAGAACGGAGCAGGCAGACCCCAGACAGGGCCAACGGAGACACGACAAAACCCTGCAGGCCCAGAAACCTGCACCAGGTGACCGACGGCGGAGAAACCCCGCTCGATACCTGCTGGATGAGGTACTGGGAGCTCTTTTACACCTGAAGCCCGGCCCAAGGCCAGGCTAGACCGGCCAGAGGATGGCCCACCAGGCAGCTGCTAGGAGCAGTCCACCGGCCCACATACCCCCACAAACAGGATGGGCCGGAACTGCCATACGAAAACAGGCCAGTGCGCCCTGGAAGTCCACGGACGAACCAGCAAGAAGGCTTATGCTCGCAAGTAGGTCGTGTAACAAGCACAGACCTCTGATGGTAATACAGTGTTCCCCAAAGGTGCCAATAGCACCACTGCACTCCACTGGTACTATCCCGCAAGTTCTACCAGATAGGCGGGACCCAAGAGCCAGAGCTCAAATCCTGCAAGCACAGCCAGGAGCCTTACCAGGTGAGTACAGAACCAACCCTACAACCCCCACACCTCACAACATTAAAAAAGGAGGGTCCCCTGAATGACTCCAGCATGGGTTGGACATGCACATGAGGGGGACAGGAAGGGGTGATAAAGGGACAGTCACTGGTGTGCGAACGGTCTCAGTCGTACAAAAATATACCTAAATAAAGACAGGTATATAAACAACACCGCATCCAGCGCCCGGCCAAAAGACGCCAGACCGCAGAAACTCACCTGGCGAATGGTGGCATGAACTTGACACGACTCAACCGTGCCCAGAAGAACTTGGGAGCACCGCCAGGTGAAGACGCCAGAGCTGGACCCTGCCGGACCGACAGGAGAGCAGGGAGAGGCGAAGGAGGCGGTCCACACCCATGACACAGGGAAAACCGCGGTGTCCTCCCCACAACTGGGAACCAGGACACCCCCGGCGCGAAGGGGCACATACCGCAGCCAGGGAGAAGAACGAGAGGTGAAGCACTGTAGCAAAAAGGGCGCAAAACACCAGCACTGAAACACCGCCCAGACCAAAACAAACTCCACGGCGCATGCGCATAACACCCTGGCCGAACTGCACACCCTCCCTGCGGGAAGGCGCCAGCCAGGACTACTGCACGAGAAAAGTAGCCAAAAGAGGAAGCAGGAACAATAAAACCGGCCAAAGAAGCAAAGAGCCCAAAAAGGAACCCAACCGGGCGACAAGTAGCCCAACCGGGCGACAAGTAGCCCAACCGGGCGACAAGTAGCCCAACCGGGCGACAAGTAGCCCAACCGGGCGACAAGTAGCCCAACCGGGCGACAAGTAGCCCAACCGGGCGACAAGTAGCCCAACCGGGCGACAAGTAGCCCAACCGGGCGACAAGTAGCCCAACCGGGCGACAAGTAGCCCAACCGGGCGACAAGTAGCCCAACCGGGCGACAAGTAGCCCAACAGGGCGACAAGGAGCCCAACAGGGCGACAAGGAGCCCAACAGGGCGACAAGGAGCCCAACAGGGCGACAAGGAGCCCAACAGGGCGACAAGGAGCCCAACAGGGCGACAAGGAGCCCAACAGGGCGACAAGGAGCCCAACAGGGCGACAAGTACGAGGAGCCGACAGACGTTCCAATAATGCGGGAAGTAGCGAAAAACCTTCCCGTACCCTCGAGAACACAGAAGCCAACACTAGTCCCAAAGGCACACGAAGGCGCAGGCGCACCCGTGATCAGAAGTCACGCAGAACCCCATCGAACGGGGAAACATGACAAAAACACCGTCCCAAAAAGGGGTGGGAGGAAACATCCACCCACAGGACGGAACCAACCGACTCAAAGGCCAAGGAACCGAGCCCGGGGAGGGGCCGACGTCCAACAGCACGTACGGCGAGTGGGGAGGAAAGACCCCACTCCGCGTAACCACAAGCCCCGCCTAGAGGGGGATAAAAACCCCACGGGGTCTAACGGGGCCAAGGCCCCCCCAAGTCAGCCCCTCCCCAGCCCCGGGAACCTACACGACAGGCCTCGGGGCCGAGCCGTTCCCCCAAAGCCCCGGCCGTACCAGAAAACCGGGGCAGCCGTGAAAACACTAAGGAGGGGAGCCCACTGGCAGACTCATACAACACGGCTGGAGGAACAGGCTCAAATGCCCCCGTCACTACCCTGGAAGGGGAATTCCCCGAGACTGCCTGAGTCTCAACACCACCAAAAACCCCGCCCCGAACCTACAGACTGTAAGGAACCGGATGCAGGCAGGAAGGGTGATCCAGGGGAAAGACAAGGGGGCGTGGATGGAACCGAAGCAACCAACACCCCCAAGTCCCAAAACGAACTACAACGGGGCAGCCCCGGGGCTCCCGGGGAGGAAACCACGAGAACGTTGCCACCACCAAGGCTGAAGTGCAACGCCCCTGCTGCCCGCACCCGCTTTGTTAGCACAACTGGGTAACCGAGCCACAACGAGCAACCAAACTCGCAGGACTCCGGGTCGAAGGTGTCACCGACCCCACAGGCAGCAGACGGAGGCAAAACAGAGTGTCACCCAGAGACAAAGGGTGAGAGCAACCCTCAAACTCGCTGGAAGCGAGGGGGGAACTCTGGGGTCACATCCATCGGACCAGCGCGCCCCATGGGGGTTCCCAGGGTCCCGAGCGTTTACTTTAAGAGGACTCGCGCTCAGGTAATCCCAGGCAGGGTACTGCTAACCGGCACCCAAAGCTACCAAACAACTTTCTAAGAGCTGAACCCCCGGGACGTGTACACTCACGGGGACCTAGCAGGGGTACTACCAGAAAATAATCAGAACACAAGGGACACAAGGGGCAAGAACGAAGGCAGACCCCCACCAGGTAGATAAACAAAAAGAAAAAGAAAACCCCGCAAGAGGACAGCGTACCCAAGCGGAACAGAGCCGGCCGCTATGATTGGTAAAGACAAGCTGCACAGTACCCTGCGCCCCACCAGTGCAAACACTGCCCCTTACTCTAAGGCGAACAAGGGAGACAGAACACCCGAGCACACAAAGAGCGGCCGAAAACCAAGCAGTAAACGGCCAAGCAGGGGCAGGACCCAAGGAACTTGTGGAAGGTGGCCCCAAGCCCCAAGGGCAGTACTTACAGGGCACCTAGGGAAGGGAACCCGAGGCGCATGCAGCCCGAGTACTGAAGAATCACTCCCGGCTCACGCACCACCTAGAAAACAGACACCACACTCTAGGTACAGTGCTGAAACAACCACTGGAGCCGGAGCACATAACCATTGCCTATAGCATCAGCCGAAGAACTGATGGGTGGATAGCCGGCGTGGGAGGTCTGGGGCTCCCCCTTCCCCCTCCCGGGGAGGGGGGAGCTGCGCAGACAGCGGTGCGGTGACGTATGACGTCACACTAGTTTCCTTGTTTTCTGTTGAAGAGTTCTATCCACTAGTTCGGCTTTAGGTAGCAATTTTCACCAGAATAGGGGTTTGTTTTGGAATGCTTACCTTTCTGGATGCTTGACCCGGTCGATGGCAGACATAGAATGCTTCCAACCACACGGGGGTTTCTATAGGCCATTGCTCCCCTTGCCTCTCTGAGGGGGCCAGGTTCTGGCTCGTGGTCCCCGGTAGGCCCTAGAACTCCATACACATGACTGATGCCAAAGTCTGACATTAGCATATCAGCCGGTAAAGCTCCGGGGAGCCGACGGGGCTCCCCCCAGAAACGGTAATGTCCACAAGGCACCCACCTGCTGGGACTCTGTTTGACCATCAAAACCCCCACCCACGAAGAATGGGCCAAGACATGAGCAAAGAATGCCAAAAGAGCAGTCTACTGAAGTATATCAAGGGCACGAGGGTAGACAGCAGGCTGGCTACAGCATAAGACACTTAGGACCTGAAAAACACAAGCCCTGGAACACTGAACCAGGGAAACCAGAGTGAACCACAAAAGACCACAAACAGAACTGGTGACATGCAGACAGCAGCATAAAGCCCCAAGCAGAAACAACCAAGTGTCCACCACCAGAAAGCCCCACTGGAAGCCAACTGATTCATTCCCAGCCGGAAAAGAAGGAGCTAGCAGTAACCCAACAAAGCAACCACAAGGGCCAAAAGAACAAAAAGCCAAAGGTATTTAAGAAGTGCTCATACCTGGCAACCAGAAGCCTGAGAAAACAAAAGAACACCTGCCAAAACCAGCCAGTATGGAAGGGACCATCAGAAACAGAGTGGATGAAAGAAAAGAAATCACCTGGTCAAGGGCAAGCTCAGGTGAAACTATGTGAGTAAGCATACAAAATGGGGCCTTGAAAAGATTGACCCCGAATGCAAGCCAGGCCGGCTTTGCCAATGCCACAAGAAAGGAGGAGGCAACAGCATACAGCAGAAGATGCCGAGCAAGGAAAACCAAGAAAGGACAGAACAATCTACAAGTACCGAGGTGCAACGACAAAGGGACAAAATGGCAGAAGGTACGCCAATCCAAGATAACTGTCAGCTGGGAGGACCACAAGTAGGACACCATTAAACCAACCACATTATCACCATAAAGATGATGATAGACACGTGGCAAAAATTACTGACACGAAGAGCAGTGAAGATGGTTGATCCAGTGAAGCACCACCAACCTGACCCTCTGAAAGAGGAGAAACTGCTGAAAAAGCACTTGAAACCACGGCTGAGTCAGCTATCAAAGAGCTAGTAGGATCACCTTCACCCTGTAGGGCTCCAACAGTGCCAGCATCCGTAGCAACAGCTGGATGTAAAGGAACACTCCAACCCATCTAGTCCAGCCAAAAGGGGCCCACCATTAGGGTTTTGCAGTCAAGGAAAGGTGCCATGCATAGCAGTAGGCATCGAGACCATGCTGATGCGAACAAGTCAACATCCGGGTGCCCAAACGTCTAGCAAACCCAGGAGGCAGCGGCGGAATCAACAGTCCATTCCCCAGACAGGAAAGAACCGAGGCAGACCGTCAGCCAGGATGTTGGACACTTCCTGAATGTGAGTGGCACAGAGAACCAAACCCCAAGAATACAGCAGACAAAAAGATGTCTGCTGATGGAGATGGTACTTGAAGCAACCATCTCCAATGGAAACAGGGACTGAAGAGACATCCCCCAGTAGAGACAATGAACAACGAGGGGAAACAGTCCGAATTGAGCTGGATCATACTTCCTGAATGTGAGTAGCACAGAGACCCAAACTCCGAGAATACAGCAGACAAGCTACTCGAAGCAATCGGCTCCAATGAAACTGGGACTGAATAGACATCCCCAGTAGAGACAATAAACAACAGGGACACAGTCCGAATTGACCAGGATCACAGAGTCCAGAGGAATCCAAACTCTCCACAGCATCTAGCACACGTCTCAAACTCCTGAACCCAATAAAGAAGAGGAGACCAACAACTTTTGCCAGACTGGGGAGTGCTGGTCACAAAGCCCCAACCGAGAGATGAGGCATCCATGGAGGCATCAAGTGAGGGCAGAGGAAGGTGCCAGGGAACCCAACCCCCCAAAAAAACTGAAGAGGAGCAGGTGATGAACAGCTGGCGCAGGTCCGCAGGAGTTCACATCAACAATCATGAGAGTGGCGAAAAGGGCTGTCCCAAAGATACCAGAACAACCTCCGAACCCAAACCCTGTCCAAAGAAAAAACTAAAAGGGCTAAGTTCAAGCTCCTGCACAACTGCTTAAGCAATTGCTGGGCCACCTGGCACCCCCTCAAAACCAGGAGATGGTGGTGCTGCAGCTGCAGCAAGCACCAAGGAAGGAAGAGGAGGTGCAAACAGAACCATGGTAAAAGTAACCAACACTTTAAAATCTGGGTCCCTAACTACCAAGCGGGGCAAAACCAAGGCAACTAACCAGGCACACAACCTAGACCGCTGCAAAACCACAAATGCAAAGCAGTTCCCACCTGATACATCTGAACTTCAAGAGGAGAGTAGAAAGAGTCAGATGTGGGGAGCAAGTCCCACATGACTCGGGGTCGAAGGTGTCACCTATGAACGTTGCCCAGTGGCACCGAAGACGAACACCCACAAATTCGCATAAAGCGAGAGCAGGCTTGGAAGAGGTGCACTTAGTACAACTGAGCCCGCAGGAGTTTTCCCAAGGCCTGCAGGGTGAATGTTCCCTACAGGAAGCCAAGGCACTATGCTGGTAACCCCTGTACACTCACTCAGGCACCCCTGGCTACCCAAAGTCAATGCCAAACCAAACCCTTGGTAAGACATAATGAGGTCAAGTGGAAAAGCCCCCAAGAAGAATAAGGGAAAATTAATGAACACACGCCTGAAAAAGGACATAAATGAGAGTACAGAACTCCCTAGGACGAGCTATCAGGGAGAATCATAGCACCAACCAGACATGTAAGCCGGAGGCCCACCACGGCGTGCCATTTAGGTTGCGTGAATCACATTGCACCATATCAACAACACTTCCGAGCAGAGGAAGGACAGTCAAAGACAATTGGTGTACCTGAAAGGTGAAGGCCATCACAAACAAGAAGAATCCCCTAAGGGAGTGTATCCCAAACACACCAGGAAAGAGAACCCTGACTGAGCAAGGGTAACACTGAAGGATTACACAGGGAATGTCCCCATGAGCACATGCAGCTCCAAGTACACTGAACCCCTGGCTCAAGCTGCACAATCGTGCACAAGAACAGTCTCAGATACAAACACCACTTAGCCAATGACAGGAGACTGGAGCCAGAGCGAGCCGAGAGGGTGACCAACACTGTACTACATCAGATGGTGGAGCAGTCGGCTGACCTGGTCTTCCTTCCTCCTCCCCCTAAATGAGAGGGAAAGGTGGTGCATTCTAGCACACACTAGTTTCATAAATTTTCTATCATTTGTTTATGCCGTTGGGGAAATTCTTTAGACAATTTTGAGGTTGCGGTCTTGTTTCTAACCAAACAGTACAGTAGTGTGATTTGTTTCACAGATTTTCTGGGTGCTTTCTCCTTGGTGGTGGCAAACATGAATAATTTTACACAATTATTCCTGAAACCAGCAACTTCAAGAACAAGAGGACACAGGTTCAAGCCAAGGAAACAAAAGTGCTGAATAAATATTAGAAAGTTTTCTTTTGCAAACAGAGTGGTAGACAGTTGGAACAAGTTAAGTGAGAAGGTGGTGGAACCAAAACCATCAGTAGTTTCAAAGCGTTATATGACAAAGAGTACTTGGGAAGACGAAACGCCACGAGCTAGCTCTCATTCTGTAATTAGGTAATTACTAAAAGTTTTCATAGTGCCACCACTTCCTGAGCCTCTCTGAGGGGGCCAGGTTCTGGCTCGTGGTCCTCAGGAAGCCAATAAGAACTCTGCGACTGATGGCATCAGGTAGCATGGCACTGCACCAGTGCAGTAGCTTCAGGGAGCCACAAGGGAATTTCCCCAGACAAAAATGGCTACAAAATCCTAGGAATAATTGGGAGAACTTTTGGTTTCAAGGAAAAGGAAGTTTTTATTCAACAGTACAAGTCTCTGGTGCATCCATATCTGGACTACTGTATCCATGCATGGAGATCTCGCCTTCAAAAGAACATACTGGCTTTGGAGAAAATTCACAATGTAACAAAATCATCCCAGAACAAAGTCATTTCTCATACCAGGACCATTTGAGAGCTACAGGACTAACACCATTACAAACCTGCCATGACATGATTAATCTAACTGAGACCTTTAAAATACTGAACAAATTGGCAGGTATTAATCCAGACCACTTATTTAATGTGTCAAATGTAATGCATATAAGAGGCAAACGCTTCAAGCCCAACAAGCCACAATGCAGGAGAGAAAACAAGAGATGGCTTTTCACCTAAAGGGTAATAAATTCATGGAATTGCCCATTCACTGAAGCATTAAATGTGCAGACATTACTTCAATTTAAAATTCATATTGAATAAAATCCACATGAAAAATGTGGGACTTTTGATAAGCCACCAGCTTCCTATCCCCATCAAGGTTGCTAGAGATGGTGGCCCCTCATGTAAATTCAGGCAAAATATGTTAATCCTATAAAGTAATGGAAACAGTTTTTGAAAAATAAAAAAGCAGCACTGAATGTTATGTAATACTATACATGCACTGTACACTTTTCTGGATGAGCCCTGGTTGCTCCCTGAAGGTATGATGCTGAAATAGCTCTCCAATACTAAGTCACATCATTCATAGGCATCCTGGTATGTATTTCTATGTACTGTACTTTCTCCTAACCTATGTAACCATCAAGAATAAATAAAGTGGTGTGCAACAGTTTTACAGTGTACAAGAAAAAGTGAGGGGCTGATGACATGGGTCTAACCCTAAAGAAATGAACTAATTCTAATTTCTGTAAACAGTCAAACATGCTGAGCATTTGACCAAATGAAAATACTCTTTCTTGGTTTTATTTTTCCATCCAAAAATACATTCCTAAGTGCAACAAAGGATTCCACTACAGGCACAATGCAGCAGAGCCAAATCAGGCAAAATGGCAGAGAATTGATAACCTAGGAGGAGGCTATTACAGCTATTCATGAACAACAACTGCCTGTGAATAACCATGAAGTTATAACTACACAACAACAACTGATCCATAGCCTTTTGATGAACATCAGTGATTCTTCACATACAGATTGGTTTAGAGGCCGAGGGTGTGCAGCAGGATTATCACAACAACACATACACAAACTACAAGCAGGGAGGATCACAGGTGTCTGGAGGGATGCTAGTATTTGGGAGGAACCTTTGCCAGGAGCGGTTTCCTTTCTGCTATTCATGCCCAATAAGGAAGATTTAGCACATGAGATTCCAAACTTCACAACCAACATGAAAGCACTATCGATGAAACAAGTCCCGGACATTAAAACTCCATTCAACAGCAAGGAGATAAAAGTGATACTTCTGATTAAAGATCACCGTGTGTCCTGTGCAAGGTATAATGGGCTCACCTTAGCTCGTGCTGCTTGAAACTTTTTGTTCTGAGTAGCTGAATCTAAAACAACAACAACGATTACAAATCGCTTTTTAATTATGGAGTTTTACAGAAACAAAATACCAGACATCATTCAGGCCTCAAATAAGTGCACAGTACCTGAATATCTTAAATCCTAATGCATCTTTTCCATTTTTTCAGATGATTTACAACTAATGCTAGGTTGTGAACAGATGATTCGGGACCAGAAACTTCTATTCGCCAGGCAGATGGCAGCAAATTATCTTATTATACTTTGTTCTGGACTCAGACAAGAGAAATTAAAGATAGACTACATTTGGACAACCTGGCTATGAACTTGATGTAAAAAAACCAGCATTGAATGTAATGAAACGCCATTTTCTGGGTGAGACCCGGAGGCTCCCCGGAGCTTACTAGGGTGATATGCTAATGTCAGACTTTTGCATCAGTCATGTGTATGGAGTTCAATGGACCTACTAGGGACCATGAGCCAGAACCTGGCCCCCTTACAAGAGGCAAGGGGAGCAATGGCCTACAGAAACCCCCGTGTGGTTGGAAGCATTCTATGTCTTGTCTACCATCGACCGGGTCAGGTACCCAGAAAAGTAAGCATCCCAAAACAAACCCCTACTCTGGTGAAAATATTGCTACCAAAAGCCGAACAAATGGATAGAACTCCCCTAAATGAAACGAGCAAACGATCATGATGTCACACATCACTGCACTGCTGTCTGCGCAACTCTCCCCTCCCCGGGAGGGGAAAGGGAGAGCCCCAGACCCCACACGCCGGTTATCCACGCTTTAGTTCTTAGGCTGGATGTCAAAACACGCAAAGAAACGCCAACTGGAGGAGGGAGGGATGCCGGGAAGCCTCCAGGTCTCGCCCAGAAAATGGTGTTTCATTACATTCAATGCTGGTTTTCTGGGGGGAGCCCCTTCGGCTCCCCGGAGCTACCTACCCACAGATGAAAAACCACAGGGACTTACCCGGGAGGCGGTTGCTGCCCACTCCTCAACGCGAAGTTGAGACAACTGACTGCATCCGCCGACTCCTGGTTGATTACCTGGTTGACACCTAGTTAATGGGGTTCTGGGAGTTCTTCTACTCCCCAAGCCCGGCCTGACCTGTGAGTGTTTGGTTCACTAGGCTGTTGCTTGGAGTAGCCCGCAGGCCCACATACCCACCACAGCCCAGTTGGTCCGGCACTCCTTGGAGGAAACAATCTAGGTTCCTCTTGAAGATGTCCACTGTTGTTCCGGCAATATTTCTTATGCTCGCATGGAGGGTGTTGAACAACCGTGGACCGTTGATGTTCATAAAGTGTTCTCTGATAGTGCCTATGGCACCTCTGCTCTTCACTGGTTATATTCTGCATTTTCTTCCATATCGTTCACTCTAGCACTTTGTTATTTAACTGTGTAGGTTTGGGACCTGGCCCTCCAGTATTTTCCATGTGTATATTATTTGGCATCTCTCTCTCGTCTCCTTTTTAGTGAGTACATTTGGAGAGCTTTGAGACGATCCCAATAATTTAGTTGCTTTATCTCGTCTATGCGTGCCGTATATGTTCTCTGTATTCCCTCTATTTCAGCAATCTCTCCTGCTTTGAAGGGGGAAGTGAGTACTGAGCAGTACTCAAGATGGGACAACACAAGTGATTTGAAGTGTACAACCATTGTGATGGGATCTCTGGATTTGAAAGTTCTCGTAATCCATCCTATTATTTTTCTGGCTGATGCAATATTTGCTTGGTTATGCTCCCTAAACGTTAGGTCGTCCCGAACATTTTTATTCCCAAATTCTTGACATGCTGTTTTCCTACTATGGGCAGATTCGATTGCGATTTGTACCCTGAATTATGTTTCAGCTCCTCAATTTTGCCGTATCTGAGTACCTGGAATTTATCACTGTTAAACATCATGTTATTTTCTGCTGCCCGGGCGAAAATTTTGTTAATATCTGTTTGTAGTTTTTCAACGTCTTCAGCAGAGGTAATTTTCATGCTGATTTTTGTATCATCTGCAAAGGATGACACAAAGCTGTGACTTGTATTTTTGTCTATATCTGATATGAGAATAAGGAACAGCAGTGGTGCAAGGACTGTACTTTGAGGTACAGAGCTTTTAACTGCGCTCGGACTCGATTTTATTTGATTGACTGTTACCTTTTGTGCTCTGTTCGACAGGAAATTGAGTATCCAGCATCCCACGTTACCAGTTATATCCATTGACTTCATCTTGTGTGCTATCACTCCACGGTCAGATTTGTCGAATGCCTTTGCAAAGTCTGTGTATACAACATCTGCATTCTGTTTTTCTGCTAATGCCTCAGTGGTTTTGTCGTAGTGTCGACTCAAGGGGACACAGGCCCGACTAGGCCCAGGATCGTTTACCAAGCAACGCACAGCCAGCACCCTGTTCGACCTCCAAAAACCCTGCGCCAGAATGTCAACCCAAGACATATTACCAAAAGCAGCAGCAAGAGCAGCAAACTTGCGAATGTCACAGAGTACTGGGAGGTACTCTGTGAGGACAGAGTACCCAGGCGGAACAGAGCCGGCTGCTATGAATGGTGAAAAGTTGCGCAGTACCATGCGCCCCGTACCAGTGCAAACTGCCCCTTACCTGAAGGTGAACAAGGGAGACAAAGCACCCCAGCACACAAGGGGCGGATAAAAACCAAGCAGTAAAGGCCAAGCAGAGGCAGAACCCAAGGAACTTGTGGAAGATGGCCCCAAGCCCCAAGGGCAGTACTTACTGAGCACCTAAGGAAGAGAGCCCTAGGTGCATGCAGCCCGGTTACTAAAGAATCACTCCTGGCTCGCTCACCACCTAGAAGACAGTCACCACACACAAGGCACAGTGCTGAAACAACCACTGGAGCCAGAGCACATGACCGCAGCCTACAGCATCAGCCTCAGAACTGAGGTGTGGATGGCCGGTGCATGGGTCTAGGGCTTCCCCTTCCCTCTCCCAGAGATGGAGGAGCTGCGCACATGGCAGTGCATCAATGTGTGATGTCATACTCATTTGCCCGTTTCTTTTTGGGGAGTTCTATCCACTTGTTCGACTTTTTGTAGCAATTTTCACCAGAATCGGGGTTTGTTTTGGGACGCTTACCTTTCTGGGTGCCTAACCCAGTCGATGGCAAACAAAGAATGCTTCCAATCACACAGGGGGGTTTCTATAAGCCATTGCTCCTCGTGCCTCAGTAAGGGGAGGGGTGGGTGGGGGGAGACCAGGTTCTGGCTCATGGTCCCCGGTAGGCCCACATTACTCCATATACATGAGTGATGCCAAAGTCTGACACTAGCATATCAGCCTGGATAGCGCCGAGGAGCCGACGGGGCTCCCCCCAGAAAAACCAGCGTTGAATGTAGTGAAATGTCATTTTCTGCGTGAGCCCCAAAGGCTCCCTGGAGCTATCGGGCTAATGTGTAATATATTAGACCAGGGGCCAGATTCACGAAAACACTTACACAAACACTTATGAACCTGTACATCTTTTCTCAATCTTTGGAGGCTTTGTTTACAAGTATACAAGTATTAAACAGTTAATGAGCTCCGAAGCACCAGGAGGCTGTTTATAACAATACCAACAGTTGAATGGGAAGTTTTCATGCTTGTAAATTGTTTAATAAATGTTATCAAAGCCGTCAAAGATTGATGAAAGATGTACACGTTCGTAAGTGCTTGTGTAAGTGCTTTCGTGAATCTGGCCCCAGGGCATTAGTCTATGAAGTTCGACCTACCGGGGACCACGCGCAAGAACCTAGCCTCCACAGAGAGGTTGCAGGGAGCAATGTCCCCTCCCCCCTCTTGTGGTTGGGGGCTTTCCTTATCTGCCAACGACTGGGGTCAGGCACCCAGAAAGGTAGGCATAACACAACAAACCCCACATGGTAAGATTAGTACAAAGAAAACCAAACAGAGAGGCAGTTAGCACCGGTCTAATATACATCACACATTAGCCCGATATCTCCAGGGAGCCGAAGGGGCTCCCCACAGAAAACCAGCGTTAAATATAATGAAATACCACTTTTTGGGTGAGCCATGGAGGCTCCCTGAAGCTATCCAAACTGACATGTGCCATATTAGTTTGGTGTCATAGGTAACGGGAGTTATGTATGCTTACCAGAGAACAAAGCCAGAACCTGGTTCACTCAGAGAGGTGCAGGGAGCAATGGCTATTATGAACACTCTACATTTAGAGTATGTCATGTCTGCCATCGATCGGGAAGAGTACCCAGAAAGATAGGCAAAACAACACAAACCCCCAACTGGAAAATTACAGCCTACGTTGGAACAGAGCCAAAGATCTCCCCCAAAAGAAAACAAACAAGCAAGTAAATTGTCATCTAACTAGCGTGCCCGCTCATTAACGTTAAAAAAGCCTGCTCAGGTGAGCCGGCAACCCCAGTTCATAGAATGATGAAAACTGCCAACCAGAGGGAGGAAGGGTATCAGGGAGCCTCCGGGGCTTGCCCAGAAAATGGCTTTTCATTACATTCAACGCTGGTTTTATGTGGGGATCCCCTTCAGCTCCCTGGAGCTATCAGGGAAATCCAGGCCACGACAGACGTCCCAAAGCAACACATGGCCAAAGAGGGCCCGGGACGTTTACAAGATACCTTGCGGCCAAGACTGTTTGACCTCCAAAACTCTCACGCCCAAATGTCGACCCAAGACATTACCAAAAAACCAGCGTTGAATGTAATGAAACGCCATTTTCTGGGCGAGTCCTGGAGGCTCCCCGGAGCTATCCCAGGCTGATATGCTAATGTCAGACTTTGGCATCAGTCATGTGTATGGAGTTCTTAGGCCTACCGGGGACCACGGCCAGAACCGGGCCCCCTCAGAGAGGCAAGGGGAGCAATGGCCTATAGAAGCCCCCGTGTTAGTGGAAGAATTCTATGTCTGCCATCGACCGGAACAGGCACCCAGAAAGGTAAGCGCCCCAAAACAAACCCCTATTCTGGTTAAAATTGCTACCTAAAACCGAACTAGTGGATAGAACTCCCCAACCGAAAACAAGCAAACTAGTGTGACGTCACACACTGCCGCGCCGCTGTCTGCGCAGCTCCCCCCTCCCCGGAAGGGGGAAGGGGGAGCCCCAGACCCCCCACGCCGGCTACCCACACCTCAGTTCTTGAGGCTGGATGTCAAAAACGCGAAAAACCGCCGACCGGAGGGAGGGAGGGATGCCGGGGAGCCTCCGGGACTCACCCAGAAAATGGCGTTTCATTACATTCAACGCTGGTTTTCTGGGGGGAGCCCCGTCGGCTCCCCGGAGCTAACTACCCACAGACAGAAAAAGAGGGACTTACCCGGGAGGCGGTTGTCGCTCACCCCTCAACTCGAAGCCGAGACAACTGGCTGCAACCGCCGATCACAAAACATGATGCACCCCCGGCCAGACCAACCAAGCATCAACCACCCATGGACCCCTCCGGAACGCAGCAGTCTCATTCTTCGCCAGAAAAGAAGGAGACGGCTGCAAACGAACAAAACTATCACCACGACCAAAAGAGCAGAAACCCCTGCGCCGGAGGAGAGCATGAAGCTCCCCTACCCGACCCCCAGAGGCCAAAGCCAACAAGAAAAGTGCCTTGGAAAAACAATCCTGGACCGAAGGGGCCACAACGAAACGAGGAGATGAAAGGAAAGCGAGCACTCTGTCCAAAGACCAGGACGGCTCAGGCGACGCATGAGCAGGCCGGAGGTGAAACAATGCACGAGACAGCTTGCGAAACGGCGCAGACGTAACATCGATACCGAAAGCAAGCTGAAGCGGCTCCGCCAGCGCCGCACGATACGAAGCGACAGTGTTAGGCATAAGATGACGGTCCTGAAACAACCACGAGAGGAAGGACAAGACCACCCGAACAGACAAGGAGCTAACACGACGAAGACGCATAAAGAAACGGAAGGACCGCCAGGAAAACTGCATACTGCCGCTGAGAAGAAGCCCTCAGGTGGGACACCAACAAGGAGGCCACCTGATCACCATAGAGATGATGATAGACTCGAGTAAAAAAAAAACCATACGCGAAGACTCGAGGAGAAGATCGAACCAGCTACGTGACGTACCGGCCCGATCTACAGAAAGAGGCGGAGCCGCGGGAAAAACCCTCGGGTTCGGACACCGAGCAACCAGCGCCTGAAACCAAGGCTGGGCCGGCCACCAAGGGGCCAGAAGGACAACTCTCCCCCGGTAAGTCTCTAAGCGAGTCAGGACCTGGAGCAACAGCCGAACCGGGGGAAAGAGATACAGGAACCCCCACCTCGTCCAGTCGAGCCGAAAGGCATCGACCCCGACGGCCTCGCAATCGGGGAAGGGCGCCGCATAAACGGGAAGACGCCGCGACCACGCCGACGCGAAGAGGTCCACCTCGGGGCGCCCAAACGTCTGGCAAAGCCAAAGGAAGGACTCGTCGTCGACCATCCACTCCGTGGAGAGAGGAACGAAGCGAGACAGGGCGTCGGCCAAGACGTTGGACACGCCCCGTACGTGAACCGCCAGGAGAGCCAAACCCCGAGAACTCAGCAGACGAGTCACCCGAAGCGACCAACCCCAAAGAGACAAGGACCGCATCGAACCCCCGCGGTTCAGGCAATGAACCACCGGAGAGCAGTCCGAATGGAGCCGAATCGTCGATCCGCGGGCCACCCGAATCCTCCCCAGAGCAAACCACACTGCCGCGAACTCCCGCACTGTACTGTGAGCTCGACGGAAGGACGGATCCCAACGCCCCTGGCCGGCCTGGTGAGCACTGGTCACAAAACCCCAGCCGAGACGACGCATCCGTGTACACATCGAGCGAGGGCTCGGGTAGGCGCCAAGGCACTGAACCCCGAAAAACCCGAAGAGGAAACCGGTGACGCAGCAACCGACGCAAGTCCCCTGGGGGTCGAACTCTGCGATCGCGAGAGAGGCGGAAGGGGGAACCCAGAAGGAACCAGAACAGCCGTCGAAGCCAAACCCGACCCGGCGGGTAGACCACCATCGCGAAGTTCAGGCTCCCGCACAGCCCCTCGAGCAACCGCCGGGTGACCCGAGGGCCCTCCAGAAACAGACGAAGGCGGGACCGCAGCCGCAGGAGAGACTCCGGAGGGAGAGACAAGGAGGCGGTTCGAGAGTCCCACACGAGACCCAGCCATGTCCGAACCTGAGAGGGAACCAGATGGGACTTCCTCTAGTTCACCAAGAACCCGAACCCGGCGAGCTGGGAAAGAACCAAATCCCTGGCTAGCAAGCAAGCTGACTGGCTGGGAGCCCAAACCAGCCAGTCGTCGAGGTAGGCCAACACTCGAACACCTAGGAGACGCAAACGAGCCACCACAACCCGTGTAAGGCGTGTGAACACGCGAGGTCTACCACGACGAGAGGAACCCCGAGCCCTGGCACGACCTTTCCGGGAAGACCCACCCCGGGACCCCCGGAAAACCAACAAGTCCGACATCGGACGACAAGCCGCCGACGCAGCCTGAATAAACTGCGCCACGGCCAACTCCCCAAACAGGAGAGGACAAAAAGGTGAAGAACGCCTAAGAGCCAGAGCCCAAGCAGATCCCATGGAGGAACCCAGCACCGCCTGCCGACACGCGAGACGGGAAGCATAGAACAGGGAAACCGCATCCCGCAAAATCGGCGTGAACAGCTTCAACAAGGCAGCCGACGAACGCGCAGCCGAGGACAAGGTGCCGGACCCCGGGACGGACCCAAGCGCCCCCACATCCTCCACGAGCCAATCCGAAGACAGCTCCAGGAGGGAAAAGAACCGCAAGGCCGAATACAAAAGGCCCCGAGCGCGCAAGTCCTCCGCCACGAGCGCCGCCGAAAGGGAGGGAACCTGCACATGGAGCTGAATAACGCCCACATCGCGGGGAAGGGCAGGGGCAAACAAGCACTCATTCAGGTACTCAAGTTCACCCCCCAGGAAAACCTGAAGCACCGTGGAAGCTTCCCGCCACTCCAGCGCGCGGGAACGACAGAAGGAATGCCAGGAATCCAGACCAAACAAGGGGCAGTCTGCTAGCCAGGACGACTCCGGAACCTCGTAACGGAGCCAGAAAGGGAACGAAGTCCCAAACCTGAACGTGGACGGATCCATTTCCGAGGCATAATCCAGGTCACGCAGGAGGTAAGCTGCAAAGGCCGCTCGCACCACACCAGGTTGGATGCGATAAGCCGAAAACCTCCGGAAGGACGGAACCGACGTACCCGGGGGAACACGGAACCGTACCCGGGGAGGGGCCTACACCAAATCCAACTCGTACGCAGAGGGGGGGGAAAGAAAACCCCACTCCTTGTAACAATAAGCCCCGCTCAGTGGGAAGAAAAACCCAGGCGGGGTCCAGCGGGGCCCAAGGCCCCCAAGTCAGCCCCTCCCCAGCCTCGAGGTCCGTCACCACAGGACCCGAGGCCGAGTCCTCTCCCCAAGCCCCGACCCCACAAGACAAGGACGGAGCAGCCGGAAAAGCTGGAGGAAGAGGGGCCCCACTGGTCAGACCCTGAAGCTTCGGCCGGGAGACAAGACTCGAATGCCTCTGCCGCCCCCCCGGAAGGGGCAACCCCCGAAGCTGCCCGAGTCTCGAGATCAAGTAACCCCTGCTCCGACCCCGAAACCCTCAGACGCTTTGGGGCCGGAAGCAGGGGCGGGGGACCAGAACGAACAGAAGGGGAAGGACGAGGAGGTGCGGACTGAACCAGGATCGAAGCGACCCCCACCCCCAAGTCCGGGTCTCGAAAAGCAAAGCGGGGCAGCCCCGGGGCATCCGGGGAAGCAACCAACCGAGCGCGTTGCAACAGACGAAACCTAGACTGCAACGCACGTGCCCCCTGTACCCGAATAGAATCAGAGGATTGGGTAAATTGAGTCACAAGCAAGCAGCAACACTCACAGGACTCAGGGTCGAAAGTATCACCGACCCAACAGGCAGCGTGGCAGAGGCAAAAACAATGAGGGTCACCCTGAGACAAGGGGACCGAGCAACCCTCAAACTCGCACACAGCGAGTGGGGACTCCGGGGTCACATCCATCGGACCCACGCGCCCCCTAGGGGATTCCCAGGGTCCTGAGCGTTTACTTTAAGAGGACTCGCGCTCAGGTAGTCCCAGGCAGGGTGCTGCAAACCGGCGCCCAAAACTACCAAGCAAACTTCTAAAGCTGAACCCCAGGGACGTGTACACTCACGGGGACCTAGCAGGGGGCGCCACCGATGAGAACAGTGGAAGGGCAAAAACAAACTGAATAAAATGACAGAACCCCCCACCAGGCAAAAACAAAAAGAAAAACAAAACCCTGCAAGAGGACAGCGAACCCCAAGGAACAGAGCCGGCCGCGATGTCGGGAAATACAAGCTGAGCAGCACCCTGCGCCCCTACCAGTGCAAACTGCCTCTTACCTGCCGGTAACAAGGGAGAACAGAACACCCAAGAGCCCAACAGGCGGCCGAAAAACCGAAAGGTAAAACGGACCAGCAGAGGCAGACCCCGAGGAGCCTGTGGAAGGTGGCCCCAAGCCCCAAGGGCAGTACTTACAGGGCACCTAGGGAAGGCAGCCCTAGGCGCATGCAGCCCGAGTACTGAAGATAACTCCTGGCTCTCGCACCCACAAAACTAACACCACACGCAAAGCACAGTGCAGTAGCGACACCGGAGCCAGAGCACACGACCATCGCCTATAGCATCAGCCTCAAGAACTGAGGTGTGGGTAGCCGGCGCGGGGGGTCTGGGGCTCCCCCTTCCCCCTCCCGGGGAGGGGGGAGCTGCGCAGACAGCGGCGCGGCAGTGTGTGACGTCACACTAGTTTGCTTGTTTTCGGTTGGGGAGTTCTATCCACTAGTTCGGTTTTAGGTAGCAATTTTAACCAGAATAGGGGTTTGTTTTGGGGCGCTTACCTTTCTGGGTGCCTGTTCCGGTCGATGGCAGACATAGAATGCTTCCACTAACACGGGGGCTTCTATAGGCCATTGCTCCCCTTGCCTCTCTGAGGGGGCCCGGTTCTGGCCGTGGTCCCCGGTAGGCCTAAGAACTCCATACACATGACTGATGCCAAAGTCTGACATTAGCATATCAGCCTGGGATAGCTCCGGGGAGCCGACGGGGCTCCCCCCAGAAACATCAGCCAAAGCAGCATACTTACCCACATCATAGGCTCGAGGATAGACTGCAGGCTGGCTAGACTTGATTACACTGCAACAACCTGAGAAACACGAACCCTGGAACAGGGAACCAGGGAAACTGGATTCACCCAGAGCGCATCCACAGACATCGAACCAGTGGTTTGCAGGTAGCAACGTAAAGCTGCCACCGGACATAAGACATGATTCCACCCCTCCCCCCCCCAGCCTAATCAACCAAGCATCCACAACTCAAACCTCTCCGGAAGCCAGCTTGTCTCATTCTTCGCCAGAATAGATGGCCAAGGCTGCAAATGAACAAAATGATCATCAGGGTCAAAAGAGCAGAAACCGACCCCCAGAGGCCAAAGTCAACAAAAACACGGCTTTCAGAAAACAATTCTGAACCGAAGGGGCCATAGCAAAGCGAGGTGAGGAAAAAAAGAGAGAGAGCACCTGGTCCAAAGACCAAGATGGCTCAAGCGGAGCATGAGCATGCTGGAGGTAAAAAAAATGCATGGGAGAGCTAGCAGAACGGAGCAGAAGCTACATCCACCTGCCCCAAGAAAAAACAAAGGACAGTATGCTAGCCAGGATTACTCCAGTACCTCATAACACACCCTATATTGAGAGGAAGACCCGAACTCAAAAAGGTCAGATTCATAACCGAGGCGTAAACCTGGTCATGGAGGAAGTGGGCACCAATGGCCTCCTGAATCTCCACCAGGAAAACATGGGAGGAAGGAAACCTCTAGAAGGATGAATCTAAAGATCCCAAAGGCTCAAGGAAATGAATCCTGGGGGAAAGCTGCACCCAATTCAGACACATAGAAGAAAGGGGGAATAAGAAAGCCCTTAGTGCTGCAACAAAATACCCTTCACCAAAGGCATGAGGGTCCACAAAAGGTCAAACGGAACCCAAGAGTTCCACTTTGACTCCCTCTGAGCAGAGGGAACTGCAGAAGAGGGCATGAGGACAGAGCTCTCAGTCAAACCCACTGCCCAGGAAGAAAAAGCAGAGTTCAAAGGAAAAGCTTCGAAGGAAGGGGTCGGCTGGGAAGACCCAGAAGCTTGGTGGGACCGAGAAGCTCAACTGCTTCTGAGCCCACATTGGAAGAGGCCAACCCTGGATCCGCCCAAGCCTCGTGGTATGCAAGCCAAACCCTGCCCCGAGTCCAAAACCCTCAGACAATTTGGAGCTGGAAGTAAGGGCCGAGGAAAAGAGCAGAACCTTTTGTGATTTGATGACCAAAGGGTATGGCAAGCTGGAATGAAGATATACCAGGGAAAAGTTGAAATCACTAGAAACAGGATGAGGATGGTGTCAAGGGGGAGGAAGAAAGATCAGTGGATTGAGAGTCACCGTGATGCTACATCTTGATACTGTAGTTTTCATTTTTCAAACGTCAACAGGCTGTAAGGCGGGTAGAAGGTTTAACACTTTCATGTCTCCGGCGTGCGCGCCCCAGCCCACCCCAAGATGGGCCGAGTGTTTCCCGTGAGCGCGCACCCATACTAAAATGTGCATACTCTCTTCAGTTTTCTCACGTCAATTTTCATGTTACATTGTTCATTTTGGAATAAAATTGTTCACAATAAAATTCTCTAAAGGGATATATGCATATAAGGTCAAAAAAACAAATGATGAATGTAATGAAATACCATTTTCCGGGTGTGACCCGGAGGCTCCCTGTAGCTATCCAGGCTGATATGGATATATTAACTTTCTGACATCAAAGTGCATGGAGTTCAGGCCTACCGGGGACCACGAGTCAGAACTTGGTCCCTTCAGAGAGGCACGAGAAACAATGGACTATAGAAACTTCCCCAGTGTGGTTGGAAGCATTCTATGTCTGCCATCGACCGGATCAGGCACCCAGAAAGGAAGGCACCCTAAACCAAACCCCTATTCTGGAGAAAATA
This sequence comes from Procambarus clarkii, assembly GCF_040958095.1. Lineage (NCBI taxonomy): Eukaryota > Metazoa > Arthropoda > Malacostraca > Decapoda > Cambaridae > Procambarus > Procambarus clarkii. The sequence continues at coordinate 34,095,701 of NC_091182.1, forward strand.
TTGCTACTGAAAGCTGAACGAGTGGACAGAACTCCCCAAATGAAAATCAGCAAACTAGCATGATGTTATCACGTTGCCGCGCCGCTGTCTACGTAACCCCCCTCCCCGGGAGGGGGAAGGGGAAGTTACAGACCCTCGCGCCAGCGATCCACCCCTCAGTTCTAAGGCTGGATATCAAAACACGATACGCAAAAACACCGCTGACCGGAAGGGAGGGAGGGTTGCCGGGGAGCCTCCGGGTCACACCCAGAAAATGGCATTTCATTACATTCAACGCTGGTTTTCTGGAGGGAAGCCCCATTGCCTCTCCGGGGTTACCTAAGCAATGATAAGAAAAAAAGAGGGACATACCCGGGAGGCAGATGCCACGTGCCTTAAACTAGAAGCAAAACAACTGGCAACACCAAACGACCCTGCGGATGACCCGGGAGACCCAAACCCTGGAACAGGGAAGAAGGGAACCCGGGCAACACAAAGCATGCCCACGGCCACAGATGCCATGGCGCGCAGGTGACGGTGGAGAACCGCAACCAGACACAACAATGATGCATCCCCAGCCTAACCAACCATCAACAACCCAAGGATCCCTCCAGGAAGCAGCAGATACCCAATGCCAGAAAAGAAGGAGATGGCTGCAAACAAACAAACCTACCACCAGGACCAAAAGAGCAGAAACCCCAGCACCGGAGGAGAGCATGAAGCTCTGCACCCCGACCCCCAGAGGCCAATGCCAACAGGAAAAAAAGAGCCCAAGAAAAATAATCCTGAACTGAGGGGGCCAATACAACCCGAGGAGAAGAGAGAAACGAAAGCACCCTCCCTGTCCAATGACCAGGATGGCTCAGGCAGCACATGAGCAGGCCGGAGGTGAAACAACGTACAAGACAGCTTGCAGGACGAAGCAGAAGTAACATCAATACCGAACGCAAGCTGCAATGGATCCAGCCGCACGATACGAAACGACAGCATCTGACATAAGAAGACAGTCCCAAAACAACCACGCATGGAAGGACAAAACAACCCTATCAGAGACCAAAGTACACCTACACATAATAGGAAAAACAGAAGGACCACCAGGCAACTTCATAATGCCGTTGAGACAGAGCTTGCAGGTGGGAAACCATCTACGAAGCCACCTGCACACCATACAAGTGATGGCAGACCCGAGTCGGAAAACCAGACGTGAAGACTCGAGGAGAACAAACCAGCCTTGTAACAGGCTGGACCGAACTGCTAAAAGAGGCGGAGCCGTGGGAAGACCCTTGGGTTTGGACACCAAGCAAGCAGCGCCTGAAACCAAGGCTGGGCCGGCCACCAAGCGGGCAGAAGGACAACTCCCCCCTGGAAGTCTCCAAGTGAGCCAGGACCTGGAGAAACAGCTGAACCGGGGGAGAAAGAGGTACAGGGAACCCCATCGCGTCCTGTCCTGCCTAAAGGCGTCGATCCTGACGACCTCGTTGTCGGGAAAGGACCCCACGTATACTGGGAGACGCCTCGACCACACCAACGCAAAGAGGGACACTTTCTGGACACCTCCAGGGTCCAGAATGTCCAGCAGAGCAAACTGAATGAGTCAGCATCAACTGTCCATTTCATGGAAAGGGGAATGAACAGGAACAGGCCGTCTGCCAGGACACTGAGCGTGAACTGCCAGGAGAGCCAAACCCCCGAGAACTCGGCAGAAGAGTCACCCAAAGTGACCATCCCCAAAGAGCCAAGGACCGCAGCGAACCCCCGAGGTTCAGGCAATAACCACAGGGGAACAGTCCAAATGGAGCCGGATTGTCGATCTGCGAGAGATCCGAATACTCCAGAGCAACTACCACAGTCGTGAACTCCTGCACCATTCTGTGAGCCGGACGAAAGGACAGACCCCACCGTCTTGGCCGGCCTGGTGAGCACTGGTCACAAAGCCCCAGCCAAGAGATGATGTGTCCGGGAACACATCGAACAAGGGCTCTGGTAGGCGCCAAGGCACTGAACCCCGAAAAACCTGAAGAGGAAGCTGGCGACGCAGCAACTGACGCAAAGCCCCCGGAGGCAGAACCCAGCGGTCACAAGAGAGGCGGAAGGGACGTCCCCGAAGGAACCAGAACAGCTGACGAAGCTTGACCCCAACCCTGGTGGGTAGACCATCATGGCAAAGTTCAAACTCCAGCACAAACTCTCGAGCCGCTGCTGCGTGACCCAGGAGCCCCTCAAAAACAGGCGAAGGCAGAAACGCAACCAAAGCAGAGCCTCTGGAGGGAGAGACAAGGAAGCCGTCTGAGTTTCCCACACAAGACCCAGCCAAGACCGAACCAGAGAGGGAACCAGATGGGACTTCTGCCAGTTCACCAGGAACCTGAACCTGGTGAGCTGGGAAAGAACCAGATCCCTGGTGAGCAGACAAGCAGATTGGCTAAGAACCCACACCAGCCAGTTGTTGAGGTAGGCCAAAACCCGAACACCTAAAAGACGCAGACAGGCCACCACGACCCGGGTAAGACGTGTGAAAACATGAGGTGCCAGATTCAAGCCGAATGGAAGGCAATGAAAGCGGTAACCCTGATGCCCCACGACAAAACTGCACCAGTCCCTGAACCCTGGATGAAGCGGGACGTACTAATACGCATCCTTGAGGTCAAGGGACACCATCTAAGTGTCTGGCTCCAACATAAGACGGACCTGGGATAGAGTAGTCATTTGAAAGGAGGGGCAATAAACCCAAGGGTTCAGACAGTACAAGTTCAGAATGAACCTGAAGTCTCACGCAGTCCTGTTTCATAACCAGAACAGGCAGGAACCCACCTGAGGGACGAGGTCATTTTGACCACACCCAAGAGAACCCACTCAGACATGGCTTGACAGAGCCTGCCCCGCCAAATGGGGAAGGCCTTCTCCACAGGCCGGAGAAGAGACCTGCCACACCAACCCCAATTGCCCCGAAAGAGGCGTGGCCACTCAACGCTACCACAGACCACACGAAACCCGAAGACCTACATATTGTGGGTCCAGGCATGAGCAAACAGGGCGAGCCTCCCCCCATCACCCTGTCAATGGGATGAACTACGAAAGGGCCAATGCCTCTTACTAGAACCAAGGCAGGGCGCACGGCATGATCACAGCGCCTACTATAACAGATGGTTCCGAAGACTGTGCAGGCACTAAAAATGGCACCATTGGCCTACCACAACGGGAGGAACCCCCGAGCCTTGGCATGACCCTCCGGGAAGGCCCCCCCACAAGCGTCCCGGAGAACCAACAAGTCTGACATAGGATGACAACTAGACGAAGCCACCTGCAGATACTGCACAACTGCAAACTCTGCAAACCACAATGGACATAAGGGGAGAAGACAATTGAAGAGCCAAGGCCCAAGCCGATTCCAAGGAAGAAGCGAGCACCACCTGCCAACACACGAGACAGGAAGCAAAACCAGCAAAACTGCATCCCACAGGATCGGCACCAACAATGCAGATGTCGCACGCACTTCCAAGGGCAACGCACCAGACCCAGAGGTGGCCTCAAGCTCCTCCACATCCTCCCCAAGCCAATCCGAGGACAGCTCAAGCAAGGAAAAGAAACACAAGGTCGAAGCCAACAGGCCACTCGCACGCAAGTCTTCTGCGACCAATGCAGCTGAAAGGGAAGGAACCTGGGATCAGATTCACGAAGCAGTTACGCAAGTACTTACGAATGTGTACATCTTTCCTCAATCTTTGACGGCTTTGGTTACATTTATTAATAAGTTTACAAGCATAAAAACTTCCCAATCAACTTTTGTTATTGTTGACCAGACCACACACTAGAAATTGAAGGGACGACGACGTTTCGGTCCGTCCTGGACCATTCTCAAGTCGATTGTGATGAGGACAGGTAGGGACAGGCATTAAATAGGCAAGAGAGAAACGTGACTTAACATAAGCTTTCCCCCTTCCATTTCTTTCTTTCTCTTTCCCTTTCTTTCTCTCTTCTCCCTTTTTCTGTTCATTGTCTTCTACACTCCCTTGCTATCCTCTTCTTATTCCTATTACTATCTCCTTCGGTGGTTATAATAGGAGCTGCCTCGTATGGGCCAATAGGCCTGCTGCAGTTCTCATTACTACTATCCCCTACACCTGACTTTCCTCCTCAGCTCTCTCTTGCCTATTTAATGCCTGTCCCTACCTGTCCTCATCACAATCGACTTGAGAATGGTCCAGGACGGACCGAAACGTCGTCGTCCCTTCAATTTCTAGTGTGTGGTCTGGTCAACATACTTCAGCCACGTTATTGTGACTCATCGCCTGCAACTTTTGTTATTGTTATAAACAGCCTCCTGGTGCTTCCGAGCTCATTAACTGTTTAATATTTGTAAACAAAGCCACCAAAGATTGAGAAAAGATGAACAGGTTCGTAAGTACTTGCGTAACTGCTTCATGAATCTGGCCCCTGCACATGAAACTACACCACACCAACATCCCGCAGAAGGGCAGGGATGAACAAGCACGCACTGAGATGCTTAAAGTCACCCCCTAGGAAAACCTGCAACACCGTATGAGCTACGTGCCACTCAAGCATGCGGGACTGACAGAACACATGCCAAGCCTCCAACAAGAAGAGGGGACTGTCTGCCAACCAGGAAGACTCCGGAACCTCATAACGAACCCAGTAAGGACACGATGATCCATACACAAAAGAATTCAGATTCATTACGAAGGTGTAATCTAGATTGTGCAGGAGGGAAGTCGTAATGGCCTCCCACACCACACTGGGCGGGATGCTGAGAGGCTGAAAACTTCTGGAAAGATGGGACCAACGAGATCACGGAACCGAACCCGGGAAAGGGTAGACGCCAATTTTAATTCGTACGAGGAGGGAGAATAAGAGAACCCCACTCCTTGTAACACCAAGCCCCACTCCGAAGGTACAAAAACTCAAGCGGGGTCCAACGGGGCCCAAGGCTCCAAAGTCAACCCCTCCCTGCCCCGGAAACCTCACCCCAAGGACCCGGGACCAAGCTGTACTCCAAACCCCCTGCCTCTAAAGAAAAGGCAGGAGCCGCTTACTGAAAAAGCAGGAATGAGAGGGGCCCACTGGTCAGACTCAGAAGCTTATGCTGGAAAACCAGGCTCGAATGCCTCCGCTGCCACCCCAGAAGAGGACTCCCCTGAAACAGCCCAAGTCTCAACACCAACTAAACCTCCCAAGACCCCCCCAACCCGGGGGATAGGACCAGGATGCACAACTGAAGGGGAAGGACTAGAGGGTGCTGATGAAACCAAAGCCGAGGCGACGAACACCCACAAGTACGGGTCCCTATAGCCAAATAGCCAAAATGAAGCAGTCTCGGGGTATCTAGGGAAGCAACCAACCTTGTGCATTGCATCAACATGCATGTGATGCTGAAGCTGCCTGCACCTGCATACAATCATTTTTAGATTGGGTGAACTGGGGTATGTACAAGCAACAAAATTCACATGACTCCGGGTCAAAAGTTTCACCGACCCAACAGGCAGCATGGCGGAGGCACAACTGGTGACTGTCACCCTGAGACAAGGGGACAAAGCAACCTTTCTACTCGCACGAAGTGAGAGGGGATCCAGGGATAGCATCCACTGGACCACAGAGCCTCCCGCGATGTTTTCCAGGGCCCTTAGTCATGGTATTCCGCTAAGGGAAGCCCAGGCAGGGTACTGCTAGCTGGTGCCCAAAACTACCAAGCAAACTGCTAAAGCTGAACCCCTGAGGCATGTACACTCACGGGGGCCTAGCAGAGGACCAATAAGTAACAATAGGATCTGACTAACCAAGTGGCAGAAAATATGTCGCTATGCGAGCTGATATTTAGCTGCACATTATCCTGCACCCCTACCATTGACGAAAACTACCCCCTACCCAGAGAAAAACAGGGGAGCACAGAAACCCCAGCTGACTCCAAGGGCTGTCAATCACCTCGCAGCAAAAGACACAGAGGAGGTAGATCCCAAGGCAACTTGTGAAAGGTGGCCCCAAGCCCCAAGGGCAGTACTTACAGGGCACCTAGGGAAGGAAACCCTAGATGCACGCAGCCCAAGTACAGTACTGAAGAAATTACTCCTGGCTCGCACACCGACCATAGAGACAGCACCACACCACAAGGCACAGAACTCAAACAATTTTCTGAAGCCAGAGGTATACAACCTTGCCTGTGTCACATCAGCCAAGAACTGAGGGGTGGCTTGCTGGCACGAGGGTCTGGTGCTCCCCCTTCCCCCTCCCGGGGAGTGGGGGCAGGGGTTGCGCAGACAGTGGCGCGGCAACATGATGACGTCATTCTAGTTTGCTAAATTTTCATTCGGGGAGTTCTGTCCACTTGTTCGGCTTTCGGTAGCAATATTTTCACCAGAATAGGGGTTTGTTTTGGTGCGCCTACCTTTTCTGGGTGTCTGACCCAGTCAATGGCAGACATAGAATGCTTCCAACTACACGGGGGTTTCTATAGGCCATTGCTCCTCTTACCTCTCTGAGGGAGCCAGATTCTGGCTCGTGGTCCCTGGTAGGCCCAAACTCCATGCATTTTGACTGATGCCAGAAAGCTGGCATCAGTCAAAGCAGTCGAACCACCTGCCCACGGGAAAAGGAAGAGGGGATGAGGACAGAACCACGGCTGATGCAACCAACACTCCCAAAACTAAAACCCTGAACACCACCAAATGAGGTTGTTCCAGGGCATGCAACTGGGTACACAACCTAGCCCGCTGCTAAACAGAAAACCCGAAATGCAAAACAGCTGCCGTTGATATTTCTGAGCTGCCACAGATGAAAAAATAAGACAGAGCACATGGGAAGAAAAAGTCCTACATGACTCAGGGGTCAAAGGTGTCACTGACCTAACAAGCAGCACGGCAGAGGCACAACATATGAACACTGCCAGATGGCACAGGCGACGAACAAACCTGAAGTTTGCACAAGGTGAGAGCGAACTTGGAAGAGGTATTCCTAGTACAACCAAGCCCATAGGGGTTTTTCCAGGGGCCCTGCAGGAAGCCCAGGCACTGGGGTTGCCTTGCATTGATGCCGGTGAACACTATCGATGCAGGCAACCAAGCCAACTGAAGCCAAAGAAAAAGCCGAAGGGCCAGCACACATCCTAGGCAAGCCTAATAAGGCAAAATGCAGAACTCTAAGACAAAACCATGGTGAAAGAGCAACTAAGGAGAAATGTCGCCATGCCTTATATTAACTAAATAACTTGTCGCGCAGACTGTAGTGCACTCTACCAGACAAAAGCACCTCCAAACTCGAGGAAAAACAGTCATAGACCACCAGCTTACCTTAAGGGTGAATACCACCACTAGCGAGGAAGGCAATCCTGATTGCACAGGGGAAGGGAGCCCTGAGCACATGTGGCTCCAGTACACTAAACTGCTGGCTCACACACAACTCTTGTGTAATAAAACAGCCTCAAAGGCAAAACACCACTTGAAAAACAGGAGACTTAAGCCAGATTGACGACGCTAAAAAGTCACAGCCATCAGTATAGAACTGAAGGTGGTGGGGCTTGGCTGACCCGGTCTGCCTCCCTCCTTCCCACAAACGAAGGGGGCAGGTGGGGCAAACTAGTTTGTTTTCATTGTTGGGACGTTCTTTTGGCAATTTTGGGGCTGTGGTCTTTTTTTAATCATGCAGTAGTCTATTTTAATTCTCCTATCTCTCTGAGTGTCTTCACTTGGATGGTGGCAAAGATGATAAACTTTAAATGTAGAGTTTATAGGCCATTACTTCCTGTGCCACTCTGAGGGGGGCCAGTTTCTGGCTCATGGTCCCCAGTAGACCAACAGAACTCCAAGAAAAGGCTTGACAGAAACGTAACTAGCACAGCACCACAAAGTTCAGTTCTAGCACAAGTAATATAAACGATCTACCTGAGGAGATTCAGTGTTACATGTATACTTTTGCAGATTAAGTTACTAAGGAGAGTTAAAGATTTAGATAATACCAAGGCCATCAAAATAACCTAGACAAAATAAGTGAATGGAGCAAAAGGTGGCAGATGGAATTTAATGTGGGCAAATGCTATGTCATGATATTTGGAACAAGGAAAACAAACCACAAACAACCTACAAGTGAAAAGTTATTAAAAAACTCAGACAAAGAAAGATACCTTGAAGAGGTTCTGGATATTAAATTATCACCAGAGGACCACATCAAAGTTATTTTCAGAGAAGTCTATATTATACCTGCAAACTTTGAAACTCTTTTAAATACACGGATAGGGTTATACTAAAGATAGTTTTTAAAACTAATACGACTGAAATTAGAGTATGCAGCAGTTGTATGGTGTCCTTATCTAAATACGCACAAACAAAATAGAAAATATGCACAGATATGCTACCAAATGCCTTCCAGATGGAAAAAACAAGAGCTGTGAAGAAAGATGAGGTGCTTGATAAAGAAATACCTGTAGAAAGAAGGAGAAAGAGGACATGTGAATAAGCATACAAAATCACAACAGGAATTGGCAAAGTTTTCAAGAAGGAATTTATAAAACCTGAAACATCTAGAACAAGAGATTACAAGCTCAAACTTAGAAAGTAAAGCTACCAATATTGTAATGATGTCCAAAGGTTCTTTTCTGATCAGAACTGTAGACTTGGATCAATTCAAGTGAGAAGGTGGTAGATGCCAAAACCATCAGCAATTTCAGAGCCATATGACAAAGATTATAGGAAAAATGGGAAAGCATGAGGAGCTGCAACTACACTTAGGTAATTACTCGCATACACAAGAATTCGGACAAAGAAAGAGATTTAGGGTTGATTCTGGATAGTCTACTGTCACCAGAGGACCAGACGAGGGATGTTGAATGGGGAGATAATGCTACACTTTCTAACTTCAGAATTGCTTTTATATACATGGGTGGTGAAATATTACAAATATGGTTCACAACTTTAGTAAGACCAAAACTGGAATACACAGTGGTTGCATCATGGCCCTCTCGAATAATAAGGCAAGCTGTCCAAGTTGACCCTTATCTAAACCATACACGACTCAACATCCTGCCTGGATGTTAGAGTATAAACCAAGATATCTGGGAAGGGGGGAAAAAGGAAAGGGAGAATAATAAGGGAAAACCAGGGACAATTTCCTTTAACTGTTACAATTAATAAACTGGAAAAGGTGCAAAGACATGCTACTAAATAGCTTCTAGGACTGAAAGACAAGAACTACAAGGAGGGGCTAGAGGTGTTAAATATGCCAAAGCTAAAAGATAGATTTATACATACAAAATAATAATAGGAAATGACAAAAAAGTGACAAAGGAATTCTTGAAACCTGCAATTTCAAGAGATGGTGGTCAAAGACTCAAGCTAAGGAAACAAAATAAAGTGCCAAGCAATTATGACTATATGGCAGAGTGGTGGATGTTTAGTGTAAGTTCAGTGAGAAGGTGGTGGATGTCAAAGCTGTTAGTACTGTAGTTTCAAAGTGTCATATGATAAAGAGTTCTGGGAAGATGGGACACCACAAACATAGCTTTCATCCTGTAACTATGCTTAGGTAATTACACGTACTGTACCTACATACATACAAACTAGTACTGTAGAACTTTACTAAAAAAGCAAACACATAAGTTACTACTGGGATCTATTAAATTAAAAAAGAAAGAAAAAAAGACTGAAAAGAAAATGTCTGTGACATGACCATATACTATTTGCAAAATATTACATGAGTTGGATAATTCAATCACTAAATTTAAATAAGGTTGTTTAATAAAATATCATATAAAATGATCATATCACAGTTATTCAACAACTACTCCTACCTTCCTACTATGCTGAGGTGAGTGGGGAGGGGAAGGGGGAAGTGAACGTGAGTGTGTTCCACCAGGGGATGGGTTTGGGGGGGCCAGGTTATGGGCCGAGCCGGCACGCTTCAGACTACCCTTGCTAGCACTTGCTACCTGAGCAAGCAAGCTGCCAAGGGTACGACGTTGCGTCTGTAGAGTGCCAAGATGTGGAAGGAAAATTTATGTCAATGACGATTATTTAATTAAAACTCACAAAATGTTAGATTTTTCTGAAACTAAAGCCTTTAAACATTAATAATATTTCATTGCTTATATTATCTGTAACAAAATTTGAAGTAGGAAATTTTGAAGAATTAATAAATGATAAAAAGCAATAACAAGGTGTTAACTAAAATAAAGCACTCCTTTCCATATTTATCACTCGGTTGCTTCCTTGGGCAATATCCACTCCTTTAGGGTCATTACACACTTCAGTCTAGGCCAGTTTCTTTTTCATTTCCAACAAATCTTTAAACTTTTTAAAAGACACACTTGCCAGGCACAAGATGAGGAAGGAAACCATTGGAGAATTCTCAATGCAGCCCACTGAATGACCATCAAAAGGTACATTCTTTTAAATTCAAAATTTTATTTTTTGCCATACACTTATCCCATCACTCTCAAGCAATTGGCTACTCTGCTGCAACTGCATAGAGGCAATCTAGGTTGCCCAAGAATCAATTACCAAATTTGCTATAAAGTATTAGACAAAATACCGAGTCTTAGTTTCCTTTCTGAGCCTTAGTAAAAATCAGGGTTGAATGTAATGAAACACCATTTTCTGGGTGAGCCTCAGAGGCTCCCTACAGCTATCGGACTGATATACGCCATATTAGTCTGGGGCATCAGTCAATTGGAGTTCAGCCTACTGGGGGCCATGAGCCAGAACCTGGCCCCCCTCAGAGAGGCAAAGGGATCAATAACCTATGGAACCCCCCCACCCATGTATTGGGAGATATTCAATGTCTGCCATCGACCAGGGTTAGGCACTCAGAAAGGTAGGCATAACAAAACAGACCCCACACGGTAATAAAATTGCAACCGATGATCGAACAGAGAGGCAGAACTCCCCCAACTCTAAAGAAACAAGCAAATAAGCAAACGTCATACACCACCACTGCACCGTTTGTCCGTGTAGCCCTCCCCTTCTTGGGAGGGGAGCCCTGGATCCCACGTGCTGGCTACTCTCACCTCCATTTCAGACTCTGAGCATCAAAACAAAACAAAAACCGCCGACCAGAGGGATAGAGGGTGTCAGGGAGCCTCCGGGGCTCACCCAGAAAACCAGCGTTGAATGTGATGAAACTCCATTTTCTGGGCGAGACCCTTCGGCTCCCCGGAGCTATACTGGGCTGATGTGCATTTATTAGACTGTGGCAACAGTCAATCAAAGAAGTTCTAGGCCTACCGGGGACCAGAGCCAGAACCTGGCCCCCTCAAGAGAGGTACGAGGAACAATGGCCTAAAGACACCCCCATGTAATTGGAAGCAGTCTTTGTCTGCCATCTACCAGGTCAGGCACCCAGAAAGGTAGGAATTCCAAAGCAAACTACTGCTGATTAAATAATTTGTAAACTGAAAGCAGAACTAGCAACAGAACTCCTCAAACAAAACCAAGGAAAAAAAGTATGACGGCACAACAAATGTCGTGCATCAGTCTGCACACCCCTCCCCTCCCCCTCCCTGGGTGGGGGACAGGGGATTTCCAGACCTCCACGCCGGCAACTCTCCTCAGTTCAGAGGCTGAGTATCAAAAACGTGAAAAACCGCCGACAAGAGGGAGGGAGGGATGCCAAGGAGCCTCCGGGTCTCACCCAGAAAATGGCGTTTCATTACATTCAACGCTGGTTTTCTGTGGAGAGCCCCTTCGGCTCCCCGGAGCTACCTAACCAAAGATAAAGAAAAAAGAGGGACTTACCAGGGAGGCGGTCATCACTCGCTCCTCAACTCGAAGTCAAGACAAATGGCTGCAACCTGCGACCCAAGGCTACACACGCCCGAGAAGGCCCAGGAACATTAACGTGATACAGTGCAGCCAGGAACCTGTTCGACCTCCAAAAGCCCTGTCCCCAAATGTCAGCCCAGGACATATTCCCCAAAACAGCAGGCAAAGCTGCAAACTTACGAACGTCATGGGCACGGGGATAGACCACAGGCTGGCTGGACCGAATAATCCTGCGGACGACCTGCGAGACCTGCGCCTTGGAACAGGGAAGAAGGGAAACCAGGTCCACCGAAAGCGTGTCTCCTGCCACAGAGGCCGTGGCGCGCAGATACCGGTGAAGAGCCGCAACTGGACACAAACATGATGCACCCCCAGCTGAACCAACCAAGCATCAACAACCCAAGGACCCCTTTGGAAATCAGCAGACTGATTCTTCACCAGAAAAGAAGAAGGCTGCAAACGAATGAAATGACCACCAAGACCGAAAGAGCAGAAACGCCTACGCCGGAGGAGAGCATGAAGCTCCCCGACCCGACCCCCAGAGGCCAATGCCAACAAGAAAAGAGCCTTAGAAAAACAGTCCTGAACAGAGGGGCCCACCACAAACCGAGGAGAAGTGAGAAAAAGGGAGCACCCGGTCCAATGACCAGGACAGCTCAAGCGGCCCATGAGCAGGCCGGAAGTGAAACAACACCCGAGAAAGCTTGCGGAACGGAGTAGAAGTGACATCCACCCCGAAAGCAAGCTACAGCGGCTACGCCAGCGCTGCATGAAACAAGTCGACAGTATTTGGCACAAGACCTGGTATTTGGCAGTCCTGAAACAACTAGGAGAGAAAGGACAAAACAACCCGATCAGAAATCGAAGATAACCTACGAAGAGACAAAAATTGCCGAAAGGACCGCCAGGAAATTTCATACTGCCGTCTAGATGAAACTCGCAGGTGGGACACCATCAACTAAGCCACCTGATCACCATACAAGTGGTGATACACCCGCATCAAAAAGACCAGATGCCAAGAGTGGAGGAGAAGATCGAACCAGAATCATGTAACAGACTGGACCGATCTGCTGAAAGAGGCGGAACCACGGGAAGACCCTCGGGTTAGGACATCGAGCAAGGAGCGACTGAAACCAAGGCTAGCCTGGCCAACAAGGAGCCAACAGGACTACTATTCCTTGGTAAATCTCCAATAGAGCCAGGAACCAGAGTAACAACCAGACCGGAGGGAAGAGGTACAGATAACTCCGCCTCGACCAGTCCAGCCGAAAGGCATCGACCCCGACGGCTTCGCAATCTGGGAAGGGCGCCACATAAACTGGAAGACGCCTTGACTACACCGATGTGAATAGGTACACCTCTGGGCGCCCATACGTCCGGCAGAGCCAACTGAACGAGTAGGCGTCGGCCGTCCATTCCGTGGAAAGGGGAATGAACCGAGACAGGTCATCCACCAGGATGTTGGACACCCCCAGAACATGAACCACCAGGAGAGACGAACACCCGAGAACTCGCCAGACAAGTCACCTGAAGCAACCAGCCCAAAGAACCAAGGACCGCATCGAACCCCCGCGGTTCAGGCAATGAACCACCGGGGAGCAGTCGGAATGGAGCCGGATCGTTGCTCCTTGAGCGACCCAAATCCTCTGAAGCGAATGCCACCATGCCGCAAACTCCCGCACGGTGCTGTGAGCTCAACGGAAGGACGGACCCCACCGACCGTGGCTGGCCTGGTTAGCACTTGTCACAAAACCTCAGCCGAGAGACGAGGCATCCATGAACACATCGAGCTAGGGCTTGGGGAGGCGCCATGGCACAGAACCCCGAAAAACCCGGGATCCGAACCCATCGATCGCGAGAGCGGCAGAAGGGATGACCCTGAAGAAACCAGAACATCCGCTGAAGCCAGATCCGACCCGATGAGTAGACCAGCACGGCAAAGTTCAGGCTCCCGCACAGCCGCTCGAACAACCAAAAACAGCCAGAGGCGGGACCGCAGCCGCAACAGCGGCGCAAGAGGGAGACAAGGAAGCGGTCTGAGAGTTCCACACCAGACCCAGCCAAGTCTGAACCTGAGAGGGAACCAAAACGGACTTCCTCCAGTTCACCATGAACCCAAAACCGGCAAGCTGGGAAAGAACCATATCCCTGGTGAGCAGACACGCGGACTGGCTGTGAGCCCACACCAGCCAGTCGTCGAGGTAAGCCAGAACCTGAAACTCTAATAGAAGCAAACAGGTCACCATGACCCAGTAAGGTGTGTGAACACTCGAGGTGCCAGATTCAAGCCGAATGGAAAGCAATGAAAGTGGTAAGCTTGTCGCTCCACGACAAAACTGAGCCAGTCACTGAACCCCAGATGAATCGGGACGTGTACAATAAAATTATAAAACCAAATACGTGTCCCGGAGGTCCAGAGACACCATCCAGGCACCCGGCACCAAAAGCAGCCGGACCTGAGACAGAGTTGTCATCCGAAAGGAGAGGCAAAAGACCTAGGGATTCAGACTAGACAAGTCCAGTATGAATCACAGGTCCACACAGTCCCTCTCGGAACTGAAAACAGGCGGGAAACCCACCTGAGGTACGTTGTCGTTTCAACAAAGGAGCGACCCAACACCACGGCAGACCAGAGGAAACGACCCAAAATGCCCACGAATCATGGGACCAGGCAAGAGCAAACAGCGCGAGCCTCCCCTCTATTGCCCCGTCAACTGGGCAACCCACAAAAGGACCGACGACCCCTACGAGAGCCCAACTGAAGCTAAGAGCGATCACTGCGTCAACCAGACGCTGACGGCTCCAGAGGAGATGCCAGCCCCGTATATGGCATTACTGGCTTATGACGATCGAAGGAACCCCGAGACCTAGCACGACCCTTCCGGGTAGGACCTCCATGGCCCCCCCAGAGAACCTACAAGTTCGACAAAGGCTGTCAACTAGATGAAGCCACCTGCAGAAAATGCACCACCGCAGACTCTGCAAACAGCAACGGACAAAAAGGTGATGAAAATCTAAGAGCCAGGGCCCAAGACGATTCCAAAATCTGGACGAGCACCGCCTGTCAGCATACGAGGGAAAAAGCGAAAAAGACACTGCCTCCCTCAGAATCGACACCTACAACTTCACCAAAGTAGCCGGCGCCCGAGCTACCGAAGCAAGCACACCGGACCCTGGCCCGAAACCCAGCTCCTTTACACCCAGCATGAGACAATCCAAAGACAGCTCCAGCAGGGAAAAGAAGACCGAAGCCAAGTGCCCATGGGCGCACAAATCCTCGGCCACCAGGGATGCCGAAAGGGAGGGAACCTGCACGTGAAGCCGCACCTGGCCAACATCAAAAGGAAAGACGGGAGCGAACAAGCACGCCTTGAGGTGCTCCAATTCGCCCCCCAGGAAAACCTGAACGACCGTAGGCAACTCTCACCATTCAAGTACGCATTCCGACAGGATGAATGCCAACCCCCCCCCCCACCCCCCAAGAAGAAAATGCAGTCTGCCAGCCAGGAAGACTCTGGCACCTTGTAATGCACCCAATAAAGAAAAAGAGAGCCAAACTCAAAAAGAAGGCTTCATTATCGAGGCGTAATCCGGGTCTCGCAGGAGGCCTTCCACACCTTCCTCGGTGGAATGCGGGAAGCCAAAAACCTCCAGAAGGAGGGAATCGAAGAACCCAAGGGAACTCGGACCCGAACCCAGGGAGAAGACGAACTCATAACAAAATCGTACAGGGAGGGGAAAGTAAAAAACCCTCCCCCTGTAACAACAAGCCCCGCACCGAGGGTACCAAACACCCAAGCAGGGACCAGTGGGGCCCAGGCTCCCCCCCCCAAGTCAACTCCTCCCCAGCCCCGGGAATCCTCCACGTCAGGACCCGCGGCCGAGCCTCCAAACCCTTTGCCTTTGGAGTAAAAGCAGAGTCCACCGGAAAAGCAGGGATAAAGGGGGCCCACTGGCGTGGCCCAAAAGCTACGGCAGGAGGACCAGGCTTGAATGCCTCCGCCGCCAATCCGGAAGGGGCAATCCCTGAAGCCACCCAAGTCTCACTACCAGTATAATTCAGCGGGGCAGCTGTGGGGCATCCGGAAAGGCAACCAACCTCACACGTTGCTGCAACTTAAACCTTGCATGCAACGCTAAAGCTGCCTGCACCCAAATATCAGTCTCAGTGGACTGGGTAAATAGACTACAATGCCCCCCCTTCCCCCTCCCAGGGAGGAGGGGAGCTGCGCAGGCAGCGACGTGTGACATCGTGATCGTTTGCTCGTTTCGTTTAGGGGAGTTCTATCCACTTGTTCGGCTTTTGGTAGCAATATTTTCACCAGAATAGGGGTTTGTTTTGGGATGCTTAACTTTCTGGGTGCCTGACCGGTTGATGGCAGACATAGAATGCTTCCAACCACACAGGGGGCTTCTATAGGCCATTGCTTCCCATGCCTCTCTGAGGGGGCCAGGTTCTAGCTGTGGTCCCCGGTAGGCCTAAAGAACTCCATACTCATGAGTGATGCCAAAGTCTGACATTAGCATATCAGCCTGGATAGCTCCGGGGAGCCGAAGGGGCTCCCCCTAACCCCCCAGAAAAATGCCAACTGGAGGGAGGGAGGGAGGGAGGGAGGGATACCAGAGAGCCTCCGGGTCTCACCCAGAAAATGCTGTTTCATTACATGCAATGATGGTTTTCTGTGCAGAGCCTCTTCGGTACCCCGGAGCTACCTAACCAAAGATAAAGGGAAAGAGGGACTTACCCGGGAGGCAGCCGCTACTCGCTCCTCAACTCGAAGTCCAGACAACTGGCTGCAACCTGTAACTCAAAGCTACACAAGCTCAAGAAGGGGCCCGGAACATTAACAAGGTATCGGGCGGCCAGGACCCTGTTCGACCTCCAAAAGCCCCTTCTCTAAATGTCACCTCAGGACATATTACCAAAAACAGCACCCAAAACCGTGAACTTCCGAACGTCATAGGCAATGGGAATATTGGAGTACAGGCTGCAGGCTGGCTGAACTGAATACTCCTCCGGACTTCCTGGGAGTCCCGCACCCTGGAACAGGGAAGAAGGGAAACCGGGTCAACCCAAAGCGCGTCCCCTGCCATGGAGGCTGTGAAACGCAAGTAACAGCAAAGAGCTGCAACCAGACACAAAACATGATGCACCTCCGGCTGAACCAACCAAGCATCAACAACCCCAAAGGCCACTCCAGAAAGGAGCAGTCTCATTCTTTGCCAGAAAAGAAGAAGACAGCTCCAACTGAACAAAATGACCACCAGGACTGAAAGAGCAGAAACCCCTGTGCCGGAGGAGAGCATGAAGCTCCCTGACCCGACCCCCCAGAGGCCAATGCCAACAAAAAATGCCTCAGGAAAAACAGTCCTGAACTGAAGAGGCCACCACAAACTGAGGAGAAGAGAAAAATCAGAGCACCTGGTCCAATGATCAGGATGGCTCAGGCGGTGCATGAGCAGGCCGGAGGTGAAACAACGCCCAATAGAGATTGCAGAACGAAGCAGAAGTGACATCCAACCTGAACACAAGCTGAAGCGGCTCCACCAGTGCCAAACAATACTAGGCGACAGTATTCAACATAAGATGACAGTCCTGAAACAACCAAGAGAGAAAGGAAAAACAACCCAAATAGAAATCAAAGACAACCTCCAAAGAGTCAAGAAATGCCGAAAGGACCGCCGGGAAACTTTATACTGCCGTCGAGACGAAACTTGAAGGTGGGACACATTCAATTAACCCACCTGATTATCATACAAGTGATGATAAACCCGAGTCAAAAAGACCAGACACAAAGATTGGAGGAGATGATCAAACCAGCCACGTACCGGACCAGACAATCTGCTGAAAGAGGCGGAGCCACGGAAAGACCCTCGGGTTCGAACACCGAGCAAGCAGCGCCTGAAACCAAGGGGCCAAAAGGACTACTCTTCCCTGGTAAGTCTCCAAGCGAGCCAGGACCTGGAGCAACAACCAAACTGGGGGAAAAGGGTACAGGTAACTCGCATTGACCAATCCAGTCAAAAGGCATCAATCCCGACAGTCTCACAGTCAGGGAAGGGCGCCGCATATACCAGAAGACGGCTCAACCAAGCCAACGCGAAGAGGTCCACCTTTGGGCACTCGAATGCCCGGCAGAGCCAACGGAACGAGTCAGCGTTGACCGTCCATCCTGTGGACAGGGGAATGAACCGGGACAGGCCGTCCGCCTGGATGTTGGACACCCCTAGATATGAACCGCCAGGAGAGTCAAACTTCGAGAACTCGTCAGATGAGTCATACGAAGCGACCAGTCCCAAAGAGCTAAGGACTGCATCGAACCCCCCTTGGATCAGGCAATGAACCACTAGGGAGCAGTCTGAATGGAGCTTTCCACACCACCAAGAAATCCCGTACCATGCTGTGAGCTTGACAGAAGGATGGACCCCCACCGACCCATGGGGTTCATCCCCCGTGGGCCTTGCATCAGTTGTTACGTCACCAGCTTTCTTTTCATTTTTTTCGGGGTTCAGAGCCATGGCACCTTCCGGAGCTCTCGCACGATATGGTCATGGATGCCTCGTCCCTCAGTTGGGGTTTTGTGACCCCAACCACAGTGCTCATCAAGCCAGGTGGGAGGCTGTGGGCTCCATCGTTCCATCGCGCTCACAGCACTGTGCGGGCGTTCGCAACTGTATGGCTTTCGCTGATTCGGCTCGCTCGGGGCTCTATGATCCCGCTCCATTCAGACTGCGCCTCGGTGGTTCATTGCCTGAACCGTGGGGGAGGGATGTATCTTCGGTCCTTGGCTCTTTGGGGATGGTCACTTCGGGTGACTCGTCTGCTGTTTCTTGGGGTTTAGCTCTCCATGTGGTTCACATCCAGAGAGTGTCCAACATCCTGGTGGACGGCCTGTCTCGATTAATTCCTCTGTCCACGGAATGGATGGTCAATGCTGATTCCTTCAGTTGGCTTTGCCGGATGTTTGGGTCCCTGGAAATGGACTTCTTCACGTCGGCATGGTCCCTGTGACTCCCGATATATGTGGCACCTTTCCCTGACTGCAGAGCCATCGCCATGGACACTTTTTGGCAGGATTGGTCGAGGTGGGGGTTATCTGTACCTCTTTTTCCTGGTCCAGCTGTTGCCTCGAGTTCTGGCTCGATTGGAATCATATCACGGGATAGTGTTCCTTGTGGCCCCCATGGTGGGTGACCCAGCCTTGATTTCAGTCATTGCTTGCTCGGTCTCCGAACTCAGGGCGGCATTTTCCGCAGCTCCACCTCTTCCAGCAGATCGGGCCGGTCAGGTACCTTGCTGGTTCAATCTACTCTTCCACTCTTCGTGTCTGGTCTTTTTGACGTAGGTGTATCACCGCTTGTATGGTGATCAGATGGCTTCATTAATGGTGTCCCACCTGCAGTCTTCTTGGAGACAGTATGAAGAGTCTTGGCATTCCTTTCGCCATTTTCTCTCTCTTTGTAAGTTGTCTTCTGTTTCCATTTGGGTTGTTTTGTTCTTTCTTTCTTGGCTTTTTCAGGACAGTCATCATATGCCAAATACTGTTGCCCCTTATCGTGCAACACTGGCGGAGCCACTCCAGCTTGTGTTCGGGAGGGATGTCACTTCTGCCACGTTCCGTAAGCTTTCTTGGGCGCTGTTTCACCTCTGGCCTGCTCCTGAGCCATCCTGGTTTTTGGACCAGATGCTCTCCTTTCTCTCTTCTCCTCAGTTTGTAGTGGCCCCTTTGGTTCTAGACTGCTTTCAGAAGACTTTGTTTCTGTTGGCTTTAGCCTCTTGGGGTCGTGTCTGTGAGCTTCATGTTTTCCTCCAATGCAGGGGTTTCTGTTTGTTGGTCCTGGTGGACATTTTGTTTGATTGCAGCCATCTCCTCCTTTTCTGGAGAAGAATGAGACGGCAGGCTTCCGAAGGGGTCCATGGGTTATTGATGATTGGTTGGTTCGGCCAGGGGTGCATCATGTGTTGTGTCCGGTTGTGGCTCATTGCCATTACTTGCGCACCTCGGATTCTGTGTCCGGAGACGCACTTTGGGTTGATCTGATTTCCCTTGTTCCCTTCTCCAGGGCTCAGATCTCTGAAGTTGTCTGCAGGGGTCATTAAGTCTAGCCAACCTGTGGTCTACCCTCATGCCCATGATGTTTGTAAGTATGGTGCTCTTGCTGCTGTGTTTGGAAACATATCCTGGCCTGACATTTGGGTGTGGGGGTTTTAGAGGTCGAACAGGGTCCTGGCAGCCCATTTTTTGGTGAATGTTCCGGGGCCAGGTCGTTCTTGTGTGGCCTTGGGCCACCGGTTGCAGCCAACTGTCTCGTCTTCGAGTTGAGGCACACAGACCTGCCACCTTCTGGGTAAGTCCCCTTTTACTTATCTTACTTATCCAACAGGGCTCCCCACAGAAAACCAGCATTGAATGTAATGAAACACCATTTTCTGGGTGAGCCCTGGGGGGGCCCCCCAGCACCCTCCCTCCCTCCAGTCGGTGGTTTAGTTTTCGTTAGCTCAGTCTCTGAACTAGGGAGTGGGCTGCAGGCGCAGGGGTCCGAGGCACCCCCATTCTCCTCCGGAAAGGGAAGGTGGGGTTGAGAGCAGCACGAACAAGTGATATGCAGGGTTGGTGACGTTTGCTTGTTTCCTTGATTCTTTTGGGGAGAGTTCTGGGCCTCTGAACAGTCTTCGGTTGCAATTTTCTACCAGGTGGGGCTTGTTTTGAGACGCCTATCTTTCTGGGTGCCTAACCCCGGTCGATGGCAGACATGGAATACTCCCAAAAACAATAGGGTTTCCTTAGGCTATTGTTCCCTGCGCCTCTCTGAGGGAAGCCCAGGTTCTGGTTCGTGGTCCCCGGTAGGCAGAACTCTAGTTGACTGAAGTCCTAGATTAATACAGCTGATATCAGTCAGATAGCTCCAGGAAGCCTTCGGGACTCACCCAGTAAATGGCGTTTCATTACATTCAACCATGTTTTTTTTCAACAAGATGATAGGGATAAGCAAGACTGTGAAATGGTACAAAAAGACAAACCAACAAAATCACTAGAGGTGGGGGGAGGGAGGGGGGGGGGGAAGTAAAGAACAAGGGGAGAAGAAACATGTTCCTGAAAATTGTATATAATAACATACATGGAGTGAAGTAAAAAATACTGGAGCTAAATGACACAATACAGCTGAAGACACCACTGCTGCACTAACGGAGACGAAACTGGGAGAAGATACAGTATCTTAAATGAGGTCGTATTCCCGAGGGACTACTCAATTTGGAGATGGGACAGAAGAATTAGGAAAGGTAGAGGCATTGCTATGCTGGTGAAAGAATACCTATAGGTAAATAAATTAATGATTGCAAACCCGTGAGAAGTTGACATAATGGCACTAGAGATTTGTAATCAGGATGATAAACTGATAATCATAAACATCTACAGTCCACTGACTTGCAACACATGGACAAAGGAAGAGCTGGACAACAAACGAGAGGGCCTCATAACGATCATGAGAGATATTATAGTATGAGCGGATAAAGAAAGAGCATGATTGTTGGTACCTGGTGACTTTAACTGGAAATCTATAGACTGGGAGGCCTATGAAACAACAATGGAGGATTTTTAGACAGGTAGATTTGTAAACCTCATCCTATAGAGATTCATTTATCAACATTTTCAACAAGCTACAAGAATGAGGGAAGGGATGTTCCTTTGATGCTGTATTTGATGTTCACATGGAAAAAAGAAAAAATATTTGACATTCAGAACCTTCCCTCCCCTCTCGGGCAAAAGTGGCAATGTCCTTTTGGAAATAAAGTATGCAATGCATTATAATCTAGAAGAGAATGAGGAAAATGAAGCAGTTGAAAAACCTGATTTCAGGAGAAGACACTATGAAAAACCAAGAAAGTTCTTAAATGAATTTGACTGGAAAGATTTGCTGTTAGGCAAGGTAGTAAATGAGATGTATGTAAGGTTTTGTGAAATATATAATAAAAACCCAAAAAACCAGCATTGAATGTAATGAAACGCCATTTTCTGGGTGAGACCCGGAGGCTCCCCGGAGCTTTACCGGCTGATATGCTAATGTCAGACTTTGGCATCAGTCATGTGTATGGAGTTCTAGGGCCTACCGGGGACCACGAGCCAGAACCTGGCCCCCTCAGAGAGGCAAGGGGAGCAATGGCCTATAGAAACCCCCGTGTGGTTGGAAGCATTCTATGTCTGCCATCGACCGGGTCAAGCATCCAGAAAGGTAAGCATTCCAAAACAAACCCCTATTCTGGTGAAAATTGCTACCTAAGCCGAACTAGTGAATAGAACTCTTCAACAGAAAACACGGAAACTAGTATGACGTCATACGTCACCGCGCCGCTGTCTGCGCAGCTCCCCCCTCCCCGGGAGGGGGAAGGGGGAGCCCCAGACCTCCCACGCCGGCTATCCACCCATCAGTTCTGAGGCTGGATGTCAAAACACGCGAAAAACGCCGACCGGAGGGAGGGAGGGTTGCCGGGGAGCCTCCGGGTCTCACCCAGAAAATGGCGTTTCATTACATTCAACGCTGGTTTTCTGGGGGGAGCCCCGTCGGCTCCCCGGAGCTAACTACCCACAGAGGAAGGTCAAAGGGACAAAACCGGGAGGCGGACACCACGCACCCCCCAAGGAGGCGAGACAACCGGCAGCAAACGCCAACCCAAGGCGCCACAGCCCCGAAAATCCCGGGAACAACACGAGAACCACGAGCAGCAAGGCCCCTGCACGAACACCAAAAATCCATGCCCGAAAGACTGCAAGGCCACGTCGCCCAGACGGCAGCGAGAGCAGCGAAGCCACGAACGCCACAGGCATGAGGGAAGAACACAGGCAGCTTAGCCGCAAGAACACGGCTGACCACCCGGGACACCATCACCCGCGAACCGGGAAGAACAGAACCGGAACGCAAAACGCGCTCCGGACCCAAACGCCGTGGCACGCAAACAACAGCAGAGGGCCGCCACTGAACACAAAAACGACACACCCCCGGCCCGACTAACAAAGCACCAACAAACCCTGGACCCCTCCAGAATGCAGCAGCCCCACCCCGCGCCAGAAAAGATGGAGACTGCTGCCATCAAACAACCAAAACGCTAAAACCGAAGGAGCAAGAAAACACAGCGAACCGACCCCCAGAGGCAAAGGCCCAAAGGAAAGAGCCGACGAAAAAACACACCGGAACCGAAGGGGCACTACCAACCGAGGAGAAGACAGAGCACGCTGACCAGAGACCAGGATGGTGCAAGCGGCGCACGAACAGGCCGGAGGTGAAATGACGCACAAGACAGCTGACTAACGGTGCAGAAGCAACACCAAGACCGAAAGCAAGCTGAAGCGGCTCCGCCTGCGCCGCACGAAAAGAGGCGACAGTATGTGGCAAGACGACGGCCCCCAACCCCCACTAGAAAACCAAGCCGAGAGTAAACCAAGCCAACAAGAAGGACCCACCGAAGAAGGGACAGGAAAAGGAAGGACCGCCAAAATACCCCATACTGCCGCCAAGAAAGCACGCAGGTGGGACACCTACCACGAAGCCACCCGACCACCAACCGGAGGCGAGACCACGAGGCAGAACATAAGCAGCCCCGACAAGGCCCCCCCGAGCCCAGGAAAAAGGCGGAGCCGCGAGAAGATCTCGGGCGCGACCACCGAAACCCAGGCGGCACAAGGAGATGGAACGTCTGCCGAACAGAAAAACTCCGAAGCATGCAAGCCCGCCAGGAGTTCAGAAACGACGGGTCCGACGCGAGACATCGCAAGACCCCCCCCCCCCAAAAAAATAAAACAACCAAAGAAGGCGGAAGGGTCGCCGCCAGAACAGGACCCGAACCAAGGGGCACGAACAACTGCAACAGACCGAGACAAAGAAGCACATCACAGGACACAGGCTGACCAACGCCTAAGAACACACGCAGAACATTCCTGCTGCAGAAGAGGCAGGAAGAAAGAGCAGAAGCACAAAAAAAAAAACCAGGAGAACAACCAGGGGTGGACAATCAGGCAGGGACAAAAACCCCACGCAATCCCCAGGCACAAAACGGCAGCAAAGCGCCACTCCACAACCGGACACAGGAACAAGGACACGCCACCGTGAAACACGGTACCAATGCTCACGTGCAGCAGCAGCAGCAACAGGCACCACTGCAACATGCAACATGTAAATAGCAACTCCCCTCTGCAAAGGCAGAGAACGGAGCAGGCAGACCCCAGACAGGGCCAACGGAGACACGACAAAACCCTGCAGGCCCAGAAACCTGCACCAGGCGACCGACGGCGGAGAAACCCCGCTCGATACCTGCTGGATGAGGTACTGGGAGCTCTTTTACACCTCAAGCCCGGCCCAAGGTCAGGCCAGACCGGCCAGAGGATGGCCCACCAGGCAGCCGCTAGGAGCAGTCCACCGGCCCACATACCCCCACAACCAGGACGGGCCGGAACTGCCATACGAAAACAGGCCAGTGCGCCCTGGAAGTCCACGGACGAACCAGCAAGAAGGCTTATGCTCGCAAGTAGGTCGTGTAACAAGCACAGACCACCGATGGTAATACAGTGTTCCCCAAAAGTGCCAATAGCACCACTGCACTCCACTGGTACTATCCCGCAAGTTCTACCAGATAGGCGGGACCCAAGAGCCAGAGCTCAAATCCTGCAAGCACAGCCAGGAGCCTCACCAGGTGAGTACAGAACCAACCCTACAACCCCCACACCTCACAACATTAAAAAAGGAGGGTCCCCTGAATGACTCCAGCATGGGTTGGACATGCACATGAGGGGGACAGGAAGGGGTGATAAAGGGACAGTCACTGGTGTGCGAACGGTCTCAGTCGTACAAAATTATACCTAAATAAAGACAGGTATATGAACACCGCCGCATCCAGCGCCCGGCCAAAAGACGCCAGACCGCAGAAACTCACCTGGCGAATGGTGGCTCGAACTTGACACGACTCAACCGTGCCCAGAAGAACTTGGGAGCACCGCCAGGTGAAGACGCCAGAGCCGGACCCGCAGGAGAACAGGGAGAGGCGAAGGAGGCGGTCCACACCCATGACACAGAAAACCGCGGTGTCCTCCCCACAACTGGGAACCAGGACACCCCTGGCGCAAAGGGGCACATACCGCAGCCAGGGAGAAGAACGAGAGGCGAAGCACTGTAGCAAAAAAGGGCGCAAAACCCCAGCACTGAACCATCGCCCAGACCAAAACAAACTCCACGGCGCATGCGCATAACACGCTGGCCGAACCGCACACCCTCCCTGCGGGAAGGCGCCAGCCAGGACTATTGCACGAGAAAAAGAGCCAAAAGAGGAAGCAGGAACAATAAAACCGGCCAAAGAAGCAAAGAGCCCAAAAAAAGGGAACCCAAACGGGCGACAAGTAGCCCAAACGGGCGACAAGTAGCCCAAACGGGCGACAAGTAGCCCAAACGGGCGACAAGTAGCCCAAACGGGCGACAAGTAGCCCAAACGGGCGACAACTAGCCCAAACGGCCGACAAGTAGCCCAACCGAGCGACAAGTAGCCCAACCGGGCGACAAGTACTAGGAGCCGACAGACGTTCCAATAATGCGGGAAGTAGCGAAAAACCTTCCCGTACCCTCGAGAACACAGAAGCCAACACTAGTCCCGAAGGCACACGAAGGCGCAGGCGCACCCGAGATCAAAAGTCACGCAGAACCCCATCGAACGGGGAAACATGACAAAAACACCGTCCCAAAAAGCGGGGGAGGAAACATCCACCCACAGGACGGAACCAACCGACTCAAAGGCCAAGGAACCGAGCCCGGGGAGGGGCCGACGTCCAACAGCACGTACGGCGAGTGGGGAGGAAAGACCCCACTCCGCGTAACCACAAGCCCCGCCTAGAGGGGGATAAAACCCCCCACGGGGTCTAACGGGGCCAAGGCCCCCCCAAGTCAGCCCCTCCCCAGCCCCGGGAACCTACACGACAGGCCCCGGGGCCGAGCCGTTCCCCCAAAGCCCCGGCCGTACCAGAAAACCGGGGCAGCCGTGAAAACACTAAGGAAGGGAGCCCACTGGCAGACTCATACAACACGGCTGGAGGAACAGGCCCAAATGCCCCCGTCACTACCCCGGAAGGGGAATTCCCCGAGACTGCCCGAGTCTCAACACCACCAAACACCCCGCCCTGAACCTACAGACGGTAAGGAACCGGATGCAGGCAGGAAGGGTGATCCAGGGGAAAGACAAGGGGGCGTGGATGGAACCGAAGCAACCAACACCCCCAAGTCCCAAAACGAAATACAACGGGGCAGCCCCGGGGCTCCCGGGGAGGAAACCACGAGAACGTTGCCACCACCAAGGCTCAAGTGCAACGCCCCTGCTGCCCGCACCCGCTTTGTTAGCACAACTGGGTAACCGAGCCACAACGAGCAACCAAACTCGCAGGACACCGGGTCGAAGGTGTCACCGACCCCACAGGCAGCAGACGGAGGCAAAACAGAGAGTCACCCAGAGACAAAAGGTGAGAGCAACCCTCAAACTCGCTGGAAGCGAGGGGGGGGCTCTGGGGTCACATCCATCGGACCCGCGCGCCCCCAGGGGTTTCCCAGGGTCCCGAGCGTTTACTTTAAGAGGACTCGCGCTCAGGTAATCCCAGGCAGGGTACTGCTAACCGGCACCCAAGCTACCAAACAACTTTCTAAGAGCTGAACCCCCGGGACGTGTACACTCACGGGGACCTAGCAGGGGGTACCACCAGAAATACTCAGAACACAAGGGACACAAGGGGCAAGAACGAAGGCAGACCCCCCCACCAGGTATATAAACAAAAGAAAAAGAAAACCCCGCAAGAGGACAGCGTACCCAAGCGGAACAGCGCCGGCCGCTATGATTGGTAAAGACAAGCTGCACAGTACCCCGCGCCCCACCAGTGCAAACACTGCCCCTTACTCTAAGGCGAACAAGGGAGACAGAACACCCGAGCACACAAAGAGCGGCCGAAAACCAAGCGGTAAACGGCCAAGCAGGGGCAGGACCCAAGGAACTTGTGGAAGGTGGCCCCAAGCCCCAAGGGCAGTACTTACAGGGCACCTAGGGAAGGGAACCCTAGGCGCATGCAGCCCGAGTACTGAAGAATCACACCCGGCTCACGCACCACCTAGAAAACAGACACCACACTCTAGGTACAGTGCTGAAACAACCACTGGAGCCGGAGCACATAACCATTGCCTATAGCATCAGCCGAAGAACTGATGGGTGGATAGCCGGCGTGGAAGGTCTGGGGCTCCCCCTTCCCCCTCCCGGGGAGGGGGGAGCTGCGCAGACAGCGGCGCGGTGACGTATGACGTCATACTAGTTTCCGTGTTTTCTGTTGAAGAGTTCTATTCACTAGTTCGGCTTAGGTAGCAATTTTCACCAGAATAGGGGTTTGTTTTGGAATGCTTACCTTTCTGGATGCTTGACCCGGTCGATGGCAGACATAGAATGCTTTCAACCACACGGGGGTTTCTATAGGCCATTGCTCCCCTTGCCTCTCTGAGGGGGCCAGGTTCTGGCTCGTGGTCCCCGGTAGGCCCTAGAACTCCATACACATGACTGATGCCAAAGTCTGACATTAGCATATCAGCCGGTAAAGCTCCGGGGAGCCGACGGGGCTCCCCCCAGAAATTTATACCAAAATGGAGATGCAGAACTAGAAAACCGGATTGGTTCAACAGAAATTGTGAGAGGGCCAAAAACCTTGCTATATAAATGGAATCAATATAGCAAGAGGCCAAACCCCCAAACATACCAGCAATACAAAGAAGCAAGAAACAACTACATGGCAGAGAAGAACAGCAGAAAGAAATTTTGAGAAAGGGATAGCAGACAAATGCAAAACAGAACCAGGCCTATTCTATAAATTCATTAAAAGAAATTTTCAGGTAAAGGATAAAATTCAGAGGTTGAAAATGGGAAACAGATTCATGGAAAAAATAAAAGGAATCATGTGAAACATTAAACAAACAGTTCCAAAGTGTGTTTGTGCAATATTTAATTTTCAGAGAACAAGACACAATAAGGTTTCCAGAGGACAACATAGAGCCGACAGAGCTGTCTAGAGACAAAGTGTAAAAAATACTCAAGAAGCTAAGTAGGAACAAAGCAGTTGGCCCAGATGGAGTTTCACCTTGGCGTCTAAGTAAAAGCACAATTAAGCTCAGCATTCCACATCAAATGACTTTTCAGTCATCTCTGTGTACAGGAGTCCTGGCAGTTATAAGGAAAAAGGCTAACATAGTTCCCCTCTACAGAAGTGGCAGCAGGGTAGATCCTCTTAATTATAAAACTTTCACTGACAAGTGTAATAGTGAAAATATTGGAAGAAATAATTAAAACCAAATGGGTAGAGCACATGGAGAAAAATTATATTATAACAGACAAACAGTATGGTTTTTGATCTGAAAGATCCTGTGTAAGTAATCTACTTAGTTTCTATGATAGAGCCACAGAGATTTTACAAGAAAGAGATGGTTGGGTTGACTGCATTTATTTGGACGTAAAAACCAAAGGCCTTCGACAGAGTCCCACAAAAGAGATTGTTCTGGAAACTGGAATATACTGCAGTGACAGAGAGGGTTCTAACATGGGTGAAAAATTTTCTGACAGAAAAATGCGGGCAGTAATCAGAGGCAATGTATAGGACTGGAGAAATGTTATGAGTGGAGTACCGCAGGGTTCAATTCTTGCACCTGTAATGTTCATTGTCTTCATAAACGACCTACCAGAGGGAATACAGAATTACACGAACATATTTGCTGATGATGATACTAAGGAAGATAAGAATCCTAAACATTTGTCATGCCTGTCAAGAAGACCTGGAAAAAATAAGTGAATGGAGCCCCAATGGAAAATTGAATTTATTATGAACAAATGCCATGTTATGGAATGTAAAATGGGAGAAAACAGACCTCACAACCTACAAATTATGTGAAAAATTTAAAAACTAATTCTGATAAACAAAGACATCTAGGGGTGGTTCTAAATAGAAAACTATCACCTGAGGATCACATAAAAGAACAGTGTGCGAGAAGCTTTTCAACGCGTTTCAATTTCAGAATTGCTTTTAAATGCATGGATGGTGAAATACTAAAGAAATCATTCACAACTTTTGTAAGACCAAAGTTGGAGTATGCAGCAGTTGTATGGTGCTCAAATGTTAAGAAGCACATCAACAAACTGTAAAAGGTGCAAAGACATGCAAACTAAATGGCTTCTGGAACTGAAAGACAAGAGTTACAAGGAGAGGTTAGAGGCATTAAATATTCCAAAGTTAGAAGAAGAAGAGGTGATATGTTTACCATGTACAAAATAGCAACAGGAATCAACAAAATTAATAAGGAATAATTCTTGAGACCTCAAACTTCAAGAATAAGAGGTCATAGATTTAAGCGAAACAAAGCTGCTGAAAAAATGTAAGAAAATTCATTTTCACAAGCAGAATGGTAGATGTGTAGAACAAGGGAGAATGTGGTGGAGGACAATACCGTGAGTAGTTTCGAAGCATTATATGACAGAGTACTGGGAAGATGGGACACCACGAGGGTAGCTTTCATCCTGTAACTACATTTAAGTAATTACACACCCACTCATACTCATACAGACACACACACACACACACAAAAAGACAGTTGTGTTAGGCAGAGTGGTGACGAGGGTAAGGGCTCTGCTCTGTCAGACCCACTGCTCGGTCAGACACCGAGCAGTGGGGGAAGACAGGTTCTCAAACTCATCACAAGGTAGTCACCAGGCATGTAGGTAGGGGTGGAGAATAGTGCTTGGGTGGTTATTCCACTAGTGTTTGGTTCTGGCTTGCATATACAGTACAGTACTGTACTTTGATTTTATAATGGTTTTGCACTTCATTAATTTTATTCTATTTTGTAAACTACCTTGAAGCAGCCAAGACTATTTTGAGTTGCCTTACTCAGCTTATTGCATCATTAAAAATTTCTATTTTAAAGAGTATTTTTATCATGAACAACAATATTCATCTTATTTTCAATTTTGTATTTTATTTTACAAATTTCTATTGAACACTGTTTCAAAAAATGCATTCCCAAATGAAACGAGGATCCTACCATATGTATTAAATTTAATGAGAGCAAAATATTACAAGTAGCTAATGATAGACGAATAAAATTAACCTATACCGTGAGAAAATTTGGGTTCAAAATTCTTAAACTCAGTAGATAATAAAAGAATGCAAACTGCACCTACCAATATCTGTATTCAATACACACAGCTCTTTTATAATACTTATACATTTCCTAGTTGTTATAAATATTACAATACATCACAAAGCTAAACTTTCTACATAAATATAAACAAAAACACAATGTCAATTACTGTACTAGGTTAACGTGCCTCAATTAGAACATCAGTTTTTTTTATTATATATTGTATTAGAGGATAGAGTTGTATTATTGGAGTTTTAGCTGCATTAGAGTTTTATTCTTCATTTCCTTCCATATCATTCACTCCAGTATGTTGTAGTTTTACTGTGTAGATTTGGGACCCGGCCCTCCGGTATTTTTTATGTGTATATCATTTGATCTCTCTCATCTCCTTTCTAGCACGTACACATAGAGAGCTTTGAGATGATTCCAATCATTTAATTGCTTTACCGTGTCTATGTATACTGTATATGTTCCATGTATTCCCTCTACTTCAGCAATCTCTCCTGCTCTGAAGGGGGAAGTGAGTATCGAGCATTAGTCAAGATGGGACAGCACAAGTGATTTGAATAGTACAACCATTGTGATGGGGTCCCTGGATTTGAAGGTTCTCGTAATCCATCCTATAATTTTCTGGATGACGCAATATTTGTTTGGTTATGCTCCCCAAACATTAGATCATCAGACATCAATATTCCCAGATCCTTAACCCTTGCACTGCTCACCTATTTTCGGCAAAAACGTCTTGGTGCAATTGTCAAGGACATATTTTTGTTATTTTTACAAATGTTCAGGTAAATTTAATGTCAAAATGTTTCCAAAGTCAACTATTTCCATTTCAAAACACAAACAGTAATGAAAACATTAAAAAACATTAAAATATAGCCAAATTAAAAAACAAAAAGCACAACTCTCTGAGCGCCTAAAGGCGCTTTGCGCAGTGCAGTGGTTAATATGCTGCTTTCCTACCATGGGCAGGACAATTTAAACTAGCAAGAGGCCAAACCCCCAAACATACCAGCAATACAAAGGCCTGATTGTGTTTTGTACCCTTTATTTTTGTTAAGGTCCTCATTTTTACCATACCTGAGTACCTGGAATTTATCAATGATATTTTTTGCTGCTCAGTCTTAAACTTAATTAATATCTCCTTGTAGTTTATCAATGTCTTCAACAGAAGTAATTTTCAAGCTGATTTTTGCATCGTCTGCAAAAGATGATACGAAGCTGTGACTTGTATTTTTGTCTATATCTAATATGAAAATAAGAAAAATCAGTGGTGTAAGGACTGTACCCTGAGGTACAGAGCTTTTAGCTGCACTTGGACTATTTTTTTTATTTAGATGACTATGACTCTTAGTGCTCTGTTCAACAGAAAATTGAATATCAACCGTCCTACTTTACATGTTATTCCCCCACTGATCTTATTTTGCGTGCTATTACTACATGGTCACATTTATCAAATTCCTTTGCAAAGCCCATGCATACCACATCTGTATTATGTTTTTCTTCTAATGCCTCAGTGATTTTGTCATGGTGGTCAAGTAGCTGCGAGAGGCATGATCTTCCCACTGTAAATCCATGTTGGCCTGTGACGTGATCCACTGGTATCCATAAAACTGAAGACCTGATTTCTGATCACTCTCTCAAATATTTTTATTATGTGGGATGTTAGTGCTTCATGAGTGTGTGATAATCACTGAAGTAGTCTTTATAGCATAAGGCAACTTTGCTCTACTCGCCAAATACACACAGATCTTCACTTTATCACTTTGCATGCAATTCACAGATCTTTGTGCTTGCAAACAACACACTCATGTACACCTTCTACAAGTCTTCCCATATTTGGTATGTAACCAAGCTTGTGTATTGCAAAGTAATCTTTTTGTGCTAGTCTGTCGCGAGCAGCGACCCCTCACAGTGTTCAAGAGAGAGAACTTGATAAGCACCTCTAAAAGATACCAGATCAACCAGGCTGTGACTCATAGACTGCGAGCAGCCGTGTCCAACAGCCTGGTTGACCAGTCCAGCAATGAGGAGGCCTGGTCGAGGACCGGGCTATGAGGACGCTAAGTCCCGAAATTGTCTAAAGGTAGGCAAGGCAGCACGCGGTATTGTTGGTATGAAAATTCTCATCTTGACAAGTAACTGGGACAACAGAGCAAGACTAGAATTACAGATTCTTGGTTTCTTGCTTAATTTCACTAAATACACACTGAAACTGTTCTGCACGGTTACATCCACCAGCTGGAAAACAATTTCTTTGTCCACTTTACAGTTTTTTGCACACTTGACAGTGAAAACCATCATGTCACATTTATCCACCAATCTCATATTTATATTGCAGTTCATGACAAAATCTGATTTATGTAATTCACCCAGTGCTGTAAAGTTCACTTTGCCACTGTCTACCATTTCACCAATGTCAATCATTGTCAACATATTCACTTCGCATTTGTCTTTCCAGTGCACTGATAAAATTTTGTCTCGTTTTCTGAGCTGACAATCAACCACTGAAATACCTGTACCAAACACTGGCACTTCTCTCCAATGTGGCTTTGCTGTACAACAGACTACAGTCTTATGTTCAAGCTGAAACACTGTTAGCAAGGGGCTGGATAATAGTTGTCAGTGTACAGAACATGCCCCTTGTTCAGCAATGGTGCCTCAAACATCTTTACCACACTGCCAGAAAACCCATGAGGATTGTAACCAGGTGAGTCTATGTCTGTATTGGAATATAACAACATATTTATCAATCTTCCTGCTTCACAATCATAGATCACAAAGAAATTCAGTCAAAACATGTGTCTTTTCAAAGGAACATACTACTTGAATGCAAGACCTCTCTTGAAAAAATAGATTCATCAATCACTACATTAGCCTGATACAAAGAAATCTTGGAATTTTCCTATCTTTCTCTCTTTTTCCTGAACACTTTTACTCCCTTTCCACAGTCTATCATTTGGAATCACATTATTATTACTTTCCAAAGCGATGGCACCTTAGAAGTAGGAGAAACCGGTCATGAAACATATATTTCCCAAAAACTGGGGTTAGAACAATGCTGTCTTTGTTCCAATAATCCTCTATGATATGTTTTTCTGAGTATTTCATCAACATACACAGTGCAAGGAACACATACATTTCAGATACAAGTCATGTCTTTCTAACTTGTCAAATTTAAAGCTGATAATAAGCTATCTGTAATGAGTTTCACTGTGTACCAGTTCATGTCCTCAACAAGATGTTTCATGAATGTCTCATCAACATAAACCATAAATTATTCACTCTCACTCATATTGTCACCAGTATACATGAAAATATCCAACACCATCATCCGTATCATCAAATATAGTTACTTCTAGTACAAAAGTCTCACAATCTTCCCACACGAGTACAGTACTTCCTTGCTGCCTGTGCTAGCATCAACACCATGCCTCTGTCTTATGATAAAACTTTATTGGCCAGGAGATACTCTTCTATGCTGTATACACACAACACAAACGGTTGAAATGGAGGCCACACTTTCCTCATTATCACCATGGCTGGACACACACCATTGCTTCACAGGGTGAACTGATGACATAGAAAACCTGCACCTAGTAACACCACCATGAAACCTGCTACCATTATTTCATCTAGCTACTTGTATGAAAACCAATGTCATTGAACCCAGGAAGAGGGTCATCTTCCACAAATTCATGACATTCAGGAATGGCAGATGGCATAAGTGGTGATATGATACACTGTAGCAGTGGTGCTGACCTGGGACAGTGCAGTGGGGTGCTCACTGTATCGTCCTCATCTATGTCTGAATACAGTATCTGGTATCCAATTATTGCATTAGAACAATATCAGGTCTTGGGTCATCAGCATCATAATCAGGGTTATGATGTATCCACCCGATACAATGTCACGTATTTCATCCTCCGTGAGTGACTTTTTAACCACACGACCCCCATCAGTGACTGGGAGCTGAAGCATGTTCATCAGCAATGATTGCTCACTTGAAACCGAGCCTACTTGCACCCATGGGGCACGCTGGGAATTTTTTCAAGACGGCAGACACTCATTGGAGGCCCTCAGCCATCCATATGATACCAATGTTTCCATGTAGTTTCCCTTACAAGTTTTGAATCTTATGATATACCAACAAACAACACATGTAAGTCGGCGTACCATCCTTCAATCAACATACGTCAGTGCAAGATTAAAAACTACACAAGGAAGGTTTAAAAGATTTATGTAAACTAATTTTGATAGAGCATAAAATTTATCATCAAAACTTGTTTTGATTAACAAGCTTCATTTTTACTTAATTCTGATTGTTTCACTATTTGTCAGAAGCAAATATCCATTAAAGATCTTTTATGGTTTTGGTTAAGTAATGTATAAGATGTTAAAAGACAAGAATATTGCATATTTATGAACAATGGAAGTAGTCCTACGAGTGTATTGAGCTGATGATCCATTTAAACAAGATTCTACTTGAAAAAACTTTCTTTATAATACTACATTGCACTCAAGGTTAAAGGGGGATAATACCATACTGTATAAAGCAACTTATAAAAAAATCTGAACCTGTAATTCCAATGCTTTGTGTGTGAAACTTTTA
This sequence comes from Procambarus clarkii, assembly GCF_040958095.1. NCBI lineage: Eukaryota > Metazoa > Arthropoda > Malacostraca > Decapoda > Cambaridae > Procambarus > Procambarus clarkii. The sequence goes on from NC_091182.1 coordinate 34,130,243, forward strand.
GTTGATGGAGAGTTTTCACTGCGAGGTGTCATTAAAGACTGGATCCTCAAAGACAGCCGTAAACCCAGGTCACGCTTCTGGATTCAGATATTATGAAAATAATATCAAGTAAAACAATAATTATGCTTAGGAAAGCAGGAAAGATTTGAAGCATATGAGATACTTCTTTTCAGTTAAGATGATTAGGCTTCATAGAAACCATACAGCCTCTTTAAGAAGGGCAGTAAAGTTCTCATTGCTAGTAAGCAAATGAGACTCAAATAAAAATGTAGCGTATACATGTGTGCAATAAGAGGGTACAACTGAATGAGAATGTGGCTCAAGATATGCGTAAGATTAAAGTCAAAAGAATCATGAAAGATTATTCATCTCAAATTAGATTACGCTCTAAAAAACCAGCGATGAATGTAGTGAAATGCCAGTTTCTGGGAGAGCCCTGGTGGCTCCCTGAGGATACAACAATGATAATGTGCCATACTACTAGGTGCCATCAGTTGCAGAGTTTTTATTGGCCTACCGGGGACCATGAGCTAGAACCTGACCCCTTAAGAGAGGAGCAAGGAGTGGTAGCACTATAAAAACCAAAGGGTTTCATAGTGCCACCGCACTATGGGAAGAAACGAGACTGCATACTGCTTGGTTATGAGACTACAGCCTCAAAACTGCCAAAAGAACTCTTCAAAATTACCAAAAGAATTCCCTCAAATAATGTAAACAAATGATAGAAAATTTGTTAAACTAGCGTGCGCTAGAACGTACCACCTTATCCCCTCATTTCGAGGTAGGGAGGCAGACTGACTCAGCCGGCTGCTCCACCACCAGTTACTATGATGATGGAAACCACCTCCCACACCCTGGGGAATGGAGGGTGTCAGAGAGCCACAGGGGCTCACCCAGAAATTGGTGTTTCATAACATTCGATGCCGGTTTTCAGGGAGGGGAGGCACCTTGTGGCTCCGCGAAGCTATCTATCCAAGGAGAAGGAAGAAAGGGCACACACCAGGGAAGAAGAGGCCAAAGCCATAGAAAACAGGAATGTCCACAAGATACCTGGTTGTTGGGACCCAGTTCGATCATCAAAACCCAGTGCCCGAACAGCAGCCCAAGACATGCGCAAAGAACGCCGAAAGTTCGGCCTATGGAAGCACATCAAGGGATGAGGGTAGACCACAGGCTGGCGAAGATAATGCAGACTACCTGAGAAACACAAGCCCTGGAACAGGGAACCAGGAGAAACAAGAGCAAACCACAGAGAGACCACTGAAACAGAACCATTGGCATGAAGGCAGTGACAAAAAACTACCACAGCACATGATGTACCCCCAGCAGAAACATCCACCACCAGAAAAGCCCAACCGAAAGCCAACCAACTAATTCCCAGCCAGAAAAGAAGGAGCCAGCAGCAACGCAACAAAGTGCCCGCAAGGGTCAAAAAAATAAATAGCCCCAGTGCCAAAGGTGCTCAAGAAATACCCACACCTGGTAACCAAAAGCCAATGAAAACAAAATAACACTTGCCGAAGCAAGCCACATCTGAAGGGGTTCTTTCTTTTTCTTTTATCCACCTCGTTTCCAGTGGAAACAGAGTGGACAAAAGAAAAGAAAGAACCTGGTCATGGGACCAGGCAGGCTCAGGTGGCACAGGAGCAGGCTGAAGGGAAAATAATGTGCGAGAAAGATTGAGAAACAGAGACGAAAAGAAATGCATGCCGGAGCGGCTCCCCTAACCCCCGCAAGAAGAGAGGTGTTGACAGCATACAGCAGAAGATGTCGAACAAGGAAAAGTCAAGAAAGAGTAGAAGAACCTATAAGAACCAAGAAGCAATGACGAAGAGACAAAATGGCAGAAAAGACACCAAGCCAAAACAAATTGTTGCTAGGAGAATTGCAGATGGGACACCATTAAACCAGCCCCCCCTGATCATTATAAAGATGGAGATAGACACGCATAAAAAAAAACAGTCACAAAGAGCAGAGGAGAAGGTCGATCCAGCAAAGTATGTCACCAGCCCAACCCTCCGAAAGAGGCAGAGCCAAAAAGATAGCAGTGCTGCAGCTGAAGCGAGGTGACAGGAGGCAGTGAAAATGATGCCAACCAAGTCTCAAACTAAGTCAACCAGTTCCAAACCTGGGATGAAACAAACTGGGTCTTCTACCAATTCACCAAGAACCTAAAACCGGCAAGCTGGGAAAGAACCAGATTCCTGGCTAGCAGACAAACAGACTGGCTGCGAGGCCACACCAGCCAGTTGTCAAGGTAGGCCAACACTAACACCGAACAACAGAAAACGGGTCACTACAACTCGAGTTTAACATGTAAAAACTTGAGGTGCCAGATTCAGCCCAAATGGGAGAACCCAAAAGCATAAAGTCTACTGCCCCACGACAAAACCTAAGCAATCCCTGAATCTTGGCTGCATAGGAATGTGCCAGTATGCATCCTGGAGGTCCAGAGATAACATCCATGAGCCTGGCTCAATAACGAGCCAGACCTGGAACAATGTGGTCATCCAAAAGGAGGGGCACAGGATGAACTGATTCAATCTGGAAAGAATGAGAATAAACCGGTAATATGTAGAATCCTGTTTCATGACCAGAAACATGCAGGAAACTCAATAAAGAGATGAAGTTGTTTCAACCACACTTGAAGCCACCCACTTTCAAGACAAAGCAACAAAGGGGAGGGGGCCTGCCCCGAAAGCCTTGAACCATCCCGAAAGATGGGGGACCGACCAACTTCACAAAGGGGAGGGGGCCTGCCCCGAAAGCCTTGAACCATCCCGAAAGATGGGGGACCGACCAACTTCACAAAGGGGAGGGGGCCTGCCCCGAAAGCCTTGAACCATCCCGAAAGAGGGGGGGGGGGGGTACCGACCAACTTCACCACAGGTCACAAGAAACGATCCAAAAAGCCCCCAAATTGTGGAACCAAGAGCTGGAAAATTGAGCCAGCTACCCCTCTTCCCTCCCAACTGCCCCATTAAAGGGCAACCTCAAGAACCAGCCTACCGAGCAGAGCAAACATAGCGCTAACCAGACGAAGAGGACAAAGCCCAATGAAATGCATCCGAGCCTTCATGGAGGACCCACCTCGAAAAACTACAGGCAAGACTCCATTCTACCCAAACAACCACCACGAACACACACACCAAGTCAGCCACAGACCGACTAGGTAAGTACAGGCCAGCAAGCAGTGGCCTCAGAAGACCAATACTGAGAAACCACATCCCCAGGAACAAGAGCAAAGAAAAGGGAGAAGCGAAAATGACAGCCAGGGCCCAGGTAAAGTCCAAAGACCAAGCCAGCACAGACTGCCAACATGTGAGATGGGAGGGGGAAAAAGGGTGGCCACTGCCCACCAGAGAATTGGAGTATGCAGCATAAGAAGGGCATTCAACACAGCAGCAGCATACTCCAAAACCCCCACAAGAGGAGCCTCACCAAGTCCCCCAGCGTCCCTTGAGAGCCAATCAGAATGAATCTCCAGGAGGCACCCAAGCACACTACAGAACCCTAGTGCACAAAGGACATCCGAAAGTAATGCAGCCAGCAACTGAGGGACCTGAGCATGCAGCTGCATGAGACCCACATCATGGGAGAAAGCAGAAGCAAACAGGCATACATTGAGTGGACTCGAAAGAACTCCTCAGAACACCTACAACACAGGAGACACCTCCCGCCTCTTAAGCGTGTGGGGACGACAGAACCACGCCAAGCCCCAAGGGTAACCAATGGACAGTCTGCTAGCCAGGACGATTCCAAACCATCAAAATGCACCCAAAAGTGGTGAAGGACCAAACTCAAGAGAGACCGGGCCCAACACTGAGGCAAAACCAGGTTGTGCAGAAAAGAACTCGAGACTCTGTTGGGAAACTTTAAAGATAAGAAACCTCTGAAAGGACAAGCATGAAGAACTCAAAAGCACTCGGAAATGAACTCTAGGGGAGCCACATCCAAAGTGAACACATACAGGAAGAGGAAATAGGAAAACTCCAACACCCTGCAAGACAAAACCCTCTGTAGAAGGCCTGAATGCCTGCAAAGGATCAAGAGAGACCCAAGGGCCCCAGGCAGTTTCCCCAAAGCCCCAGGAATCGCAGATGAGGGCCCTGGAGCAGAACCATTGTCCATGCCCATTGCCCAGGATATAAGTGCAGAGCCCTCATACATTTCGGAGCTGGAAATAGGGAAAGAGAAAGGGCAAACACTACCCACCAGGGAAGGAAGAGGTGGTGTGGATGGAACCACGGTAGAAGTAATGAACCTCCAAATCTGAGTCCCTAACTACCAAGCGGGGCAAAACCAGGGCAACCAACCTAGACCGCTGCATAACCAGAAATGCAAAGAAATCACTGAATGATACCTCAGAACTTCAAGAGGGCAGAGGGAAATTGAACTGAGTCATGTGTTCATGACTCCCGGCGCTCGGCCGACCGGCTCCCCGGTCGGCCGAGTGGACAACATGCTGGACTTGTGATCCTGTGGTCCTGGGTTCGATCCCAGGCACCGGCGAGAAACAATGGGCAGAGTTTCTTTCACCCTATGCCCCTGTTACCTAGCAGTAAAATAGGTATCTGGGTGTTAGTCAGCTGTCACAGGCTGCTTCCTGGGGGTGGAGGCCTGGTCGAGGACCGGGCCACGGGGATACTAAAAAGCCCCGAAATCATATCAAGATAACCTCAAGAAGATGTGTGGGAACAAGTCCCACATGACTCAGAGTTGAAGATGTCTTTGACCAAGCAGGCAGCATGGCAGAGACAGAAAGTACAAATGTCGCCCTGTGGCATAGACAACGAACACTCCATTAATTCGCATAATCAAGAGTGGGCTTGGAAGAGGTACACATAGTACAACCGAGCCCCAGGGGGTTTTCCAGGGCCTGCAGGGAGACTGTTCTCTGAAGGAAGCCCAGGCACTGGGAATGCTATGCTAGTAACCCCTGTACACTCATTCAGCACCCCTGATTACAGACCGTCAAAATAACCAGCATACCTGAAGGGCAAGGGCCATCCCAAGTGAGAAGACCCCTTAAGGGAGTGTATCCCAAACACACCAGGGAAGAGAACCCTGAACTGGGCAAGGGTAGCGCTTACGGAGCACACAGGGAAAATCCCCATGAGCACATGCAGCTCCAAGTACACCAAACTCCTGGCTCATGCTGCACAAATGTGCACAAGAACAGCCTCAAAAGCAAACACCACTTAGCTAAAGACAGGAGACTGGAGCCAGAGTGAGCTGAGAGGGCGACCAACACTGTCCTACATTAGCGTAAGATCTGATGGTGGAGCAGTCGGCTGACCCGGTCTGCCTCCCTCTTCCCCCTAAATGAGAGGCAGAGGTGGTAATTACGTAAGTGTAGTTACAGGATGAGAGCTATGCTCATGGTGTCCCATCTTCACAGCACTGTCATATAATGCTTTGAATGACGTGTTTAAGCACACACTAGTTTCACACATTTTTTATCATTTGCTTACATTGTTGGGGGAGTTCTTTTGGTAGTTTTGAGGCTGCAATCTCATTTCTAACGAAGTGGTTTCATTTCTAACCAAGCAAGTCCGTGTCTCTTTTGTTTCACTGACTTTCTGGGTACCTTTCCGTAGTGGTGGCAGGCATGAATAACTTAACAGAAAAGGTTTTCATAGTGCCACCACTCTCTGAGCCTCTCTGAGGGGGCCAGGTTCTGGCTCATGATCCCCGGTAAGCCAATAAGAACTCCATGACTGATGGCACCTAGTAATATGGCACTATATCAGTGTTTTGTTTCACCGGAGCTTCAAGGAGCCACTGGGGCTCCCAACCCAGAAAAACAGGGAGGTCCCTCATGCTTCAAATTTGTTTTGTGCCCTTAAAACCTGGAAATAGCCAAGATAGAGAAGAAAAAAAAGTAGGCAGCAAAACCAGTATCTGCAAAGATGAATCTGAAAGAGAAATATAGGAGCCATGTCTCAAACATAAAATTGTAAAAAACCAGCATTGAATGTAATGAAACGCCATTTTCTGGGTGAGACTCGGAGGCTCCCCGGAGCTTACTAGGCTGATATGCTAATGTCAGACTTTGGCATCAGTCTGTATCAGTCGGTATGGAGTTCTGTTGGGCCTACCAGGGACCACGAGTCAGAACCTGGCCCCCTCAGAGAGGCATGGGGAGCAATGGCCTATAGAAACCCCCGTGTGGTTGGAAGCACTCTATATCTGGGTGCCATCGACCGGGTCAGGCACCCAGAAAGGTAAGCATCCCAAAACAAACCCCCTATTCTGGTGAAATTATTACTACCACAAGTCGAACAAGTGGACAGAACTCCCCTTAAAGAAACGAGCAAACGAGCATGATGTCACATGTCGCCGCGCTGCTGTCTGCGCAGCTCCCCCCTCCCAGGGAGGGGGAAGGGGGAGCCCCAGACCCCCCCACGCTGGCTATTGACCCTTCAGTTCTGAGGCTGGATGTCAAACCTGGAGCTAACTACCCACAGAGGAAATAATAGGGACTTACCCGGGAGGCGGTCGCTGCTCACTCCTCAACTCAAAGTCGAGACAACTGGCTGCAACCACCAACCCAAAGCGACACAGGCCCGACTGGGCCCAGGAACATCCACAAGGTAACGAGCAGCCAGGACCCTGTTCAACCACCAAAAGCCCCGTGCCCAAAAGTCAGCCTAAAACATGTTGTCTAAGACAGTGGCAAGAGCAGCGAACTTGTGAACGTCATGAGCACGGGGACAAACCGCAGTCTGGTGAGCCTGAATAATTCTGCAGACGACCCAGGAGACCCACACCTACGAACAGGGAAGAAGGGAAACCGGAACAACCCAAAGCGCATCCCCGGACATAGAAGCTGTGGCGCGCAAACAACGGCGGAGGGCCGCAACCAGAAACAAAATATGATGCACTCCGACCAACCAAGCAACAACCACCCAAGGACCCCTCCGGAAAGCAGCAGTCTCATTCTATGCTAGAAAAGGAGGAGACGGCTGCAAACGAACAAACCTATCGCCACGACCGAAGGAGCAGAAACCCCAGCGCCGGAAGAGAGCATGAAGCTCACCGACCCGACCCCTAGAGGCTAATGCCAACAGGAAAGAGCCTGCAAGAAACAATCCTTAACCGAAGGGGCCACAACAAACTGAGGAGAAGAAAGAAAAAAGAGCACGCTGTCCAAAGACCAGGATATCCCAGGCAGCACATGAGCAGGCCGGAGGTGAAACAACGCACGAGGCAGCTTGCGAAACGGCGCAGAGGTAACATCAACACCGAAAGCCAGCTGAAGCGGCTCCGCCAGCGCCGCACGATATGAGGCGACAGTATGTGGCAAGATGACGGCCCCGAACCTCCACAAAAGAAGGACAAGCCGACACCAACAAAACGCAGTCACCTAAGAAGGGACAGAAAGAAAAAGGAAGGACCGCCAAAAAAAACCACTGCCACCAAGAAGAAGCACGCAGGTGGGACACCAACAACGAAGCCACCTGACAACTAACCGAAGGTAAGAGACTCGAGGCAGAACCGAACCAGCCCCGCCATGGACCAATCGAGAATAGGAAGAGGTGGAGCCACAGGAAGATCCAAGGAAACCCAAACTGGCAAAGATGGAGATGGAACGTCTGCCGATCAGAAAACTTCCCAACGCCAGCGAGCTCGCCAGGAGATCGGAGACTACGGGTCCGACGCGAGACTCCAGAGAAGGGACACCACGAGACCTGGAAAATGCCAAGAGACAGGGCAAGCCAGGAACAGGAACCCAAACCCGGCAATAGGAGAGCCAAAAGGTACAAACAAAACACACAACAGTGCATAGGATAAACGAGAAAAAAACCGAAGAACAGCCCCAGCCCAGCGGCTAGGGACAAGAGTGAAGCAGGAAGATGAGTAGCGAAGAAGGCAGGCAGCAAATCGGGAACTAAAGGGACACGACCAACCCACAGAGCTGCAGGTCATGTCCTAACAAGTCACGCCAACAACACACAGAGTTGCAGACCCTGTCCAAACAATTAAAACTGAAAAAGGTGCAAAGGTTTGCCATCAGACTAATACCCGAACCGAGGGGTACGAGCAACGAGGAGAGACTATGGGAATGAAACTTCACCCCCAGTGGGAGACAGAAGAGTGAGAGAAGACAGGACCACCACATTCAAGACCCCCAGAGGAAATGAAAGGCTAGAGAAAGACAGACTATTGAACACAAGGGGCACACACACCAGGAGACAGGTGGAATTGAGTGCCTAATGGAGCCATAGAAACACTAGAAAGAAGTATTCCAGTGTCAGAGTGGTAAACAAATGGAATGCATGAGGAAGGGAAGTAGTGGAGGCTGACTCCACACACAGCCTCAAGTGCAGACATGACAGAGCCCAGTAGGCTCAGGAACCCGTGCACTAGTCGAATGACAGGCGAGCGGCGGAACCAAAAATCCAGAGCGCAACCCTTGCAACACAACTAGGTAAGTACAACCAGATAAGTACAACTAGGTGAGTACAGAGAATCCAATGTACACAGAAGGGCTAAGCCAGGCACCCCAAGACAGGAAAGGAATGAGGGACCCAGATAAGACCACGAGAAACGGAGCCGAGATCCCCCGCATAACAAAGAACACACACACACACACACACACACACACACACAAGGAAGGCCCCAGGAAAAAGAACGCAAGGGGCAAACAAAATGCCACAATCAATCCCCAACACGCATCCCCTGTCACAAAACTGCGGCAAAATGTTACCTCATAACATCCTGACACAGGAACACTTACCACATAACCTTCACCTTCACCATTGTACCTCATAACATGTATGAGGTGGGGCCCCCCTTGATTGACTCAAACATGGGATGGATATGCACATGAGTGGGACTGGATGGGTAGAAATAGGAGCTGCCACGTATGGGCCAACAGGACCTCTGCAGTCACCTGTGCGCTGATGGTCGTATATTCTCATATAAAAACCACGAACCAGCGCTTGGCCGAAAGAGATGCCAGACTGCAGAAACTCACCTGTTGAACGTAGGCACGAATGTGTCACAACACAACGTAGCCGAGAAGATTCCAGGAGCACTGCCAGGGGAAGAAGACCAGAGCCACACATGCAGGGGAAGAGCAGGGTAGAGGCGAAGGAGACGCCCCACACCCATAACACAGGGAAAACCCCAGCGTCCTCCCGATAGCTGCAATCCAGAACACCTTAGTAGCTATAGGGCACGGACTGGAGAATGAAGAAGAGCGAGAGGCAAAGCACCCCGAGAGAAAAGGACGCAAAACACCAGCACTTGCGCACTCCACCCAGACCAAAAACTCCCACGGCACATGCGCAGAACACAAGGGCCAAACTGCATAATCCACTCAGCAGGGAGGCGCCAACGAGGAGTATGGAAAGAGAATGAACAGTGTCGAGACAGAGCACATAAAGAAAAGAATTACAAAAGAATGAGACAGGACCGAAAACCGATAAGAAGCACGGAAGAAGTCCAACAAGACTGAGAAAGGACTGGAGGGAAGCCAGACCGGAAGACGACAGACATTCCAATAATACGGGAAGAAGCAAAAACCTTCCCGAACCTTCGGAAACACACACAAGCAAGCACTAAGCACGAAGGCACAGAAGGCACAGTCGCACCCGAAACCAAAAGTCATGCAGAACCCCGAGAAGAGAGGAACATGACGGAGAAGTCCCGTCCCAAGGAAGAAGGGTGAAGAAACAAACAAGAGTACCCACCACCAGGACGGAACGATGGACTCGGGGGGCCAGCAAACTGAACCGGGGAGGAGCCGACACCCAACAACTCGTACGGAGAAAGGGGAAGAAAAACCCCACCTCTCGTAACCACAAGCCCCACCCAGAGGGTAGAAAACCCCGTCGGGGCCCTACGGGGCCTGAGACCCCCCAAGTCAGCCCCTCTCCAACCCCGGGAACCCACACGGCAGGCCCCGTGGCCAAGTCGTGGCTGAGCCGTCCCCCAAAGCCCCAGCCTTACAAGAAAAAGCCGGGGCAGCCGGAAAAGTACTAAGGAAGGGAGCCCACTGGCAGACTCTTACAACACGGCTAGAGGAACAGGCTCAAATGCCTCCGTTGCTACTCCAGAAGGGGCATCTCCCCAGGACTGCCCGAGACTCAAGACCATCTAAACCCTGCCCCGACTCCGAAACCCTCAGACGTTTCAGAACCAGAAGCAGGGGTGGGGGGGAAGGACCAGAACGAACCACAGCAGGGGAAGGACGAGGGGGCGCAGACTGAACCAAGGTCGAAGCGACCACCACCCCCAAGTCCGGGTCCCTATAGGAAAAACGGGGCAGCCTTGGGGCATCCAGGAGCAACCAACCTAGCACGTTGCAACCTAAAACGCACATGCAATGCCTGCGCTGTCTGTACCCGTAGAATATCATCATGAGAGTGGGTAAACTGAGTCCTTAGCAAGCAACAAAACTCGCATGACTCAGGGTCGAAAGTGTCACCGACCCAACAGGCAGTATGACGGAGGCAAAAACCGTGAGGGTCACCCTGATTCGAGGGGACAGAGCAGCCCTTGAACTCGCACGAAGCAAGCGGGGACTCCGGGGACACATCCAATGGACCCACACGCCCCCTAGGGGTTTCCCAGGGTCCTGAGTGTTTAACGGAATTCACGCCCAGGTAATCCCAGGGTACTGCTAACCGGCGCCCAAGTCTACCAAACAACTTTGTAGGAACTGAACCCCCAAGACGTGTACACTCACGGGGACCTAGCAGGGGGAACCACCAGAAGAAGGAAGGGTAATCAGCACACAGGAAGTAAGAACCAAGGCAGACCCCCCCCCCCTACCAGGCAGACAAAGAAAAAGAAAAAGAAAACCCCGCAAGAGGACAATGTACCCAGGCGGAACAGAGCCCGCCGCTATGATCGGTGAAAACAAGTTGCGCAGTACCCTGCGCCCCTATCAGTGCAAACTGACCCCTACCCTAAGGTGAACAAGGGAGACAGAACACCCTAGCACACAAAGGGCGGCCGAAAACCAAGCAGTAAACGGCTTAGCAGGGGCAGAACCCAAGGAACTTGTGGAAGGTGGCCCCAAGCCCCAAGGGCAGTAGCTACAGGGCACCTAGGGAAGGAAACCCTGGGTGCATGCAGCCCAAGTACTGGTGAATCACTCCCGACTCACGCACCACATAGAAGACAGTCACCACACACTTAAGTGCAGTGCTGAAACAACCATCGGAGCCAGAGCACACGACCTCAGCCTCTAGCATCATCCTTAGAACTGAAGGGTGGATAGCCGGCATGGGGGGTCTGGGGCTCCCCCTTACCCCTCCTAGGGATGGGAAGGGGGGGGGGTGAGCTGCGCAGACAGTGGCGCGGCGACGTGTGAGGTCATGCTCGTTAGCTTGTTTCTTTTAGGGGAGTTCTATCCACTTGTTCGGCTTGTGGTAGCAATAATTTCACCAGAATAGGGGTTCGTTTTGGGATGCTTACCTTTCTGGGTGCCTGACCCGGTCGATGGCAGACATAGAATGCTTCCAACCACATGGGGGTTTCAATAGGCCATTGCTCCCCATGCCTCTCTGAGGGGGGCCAGGTTCTGGCTCGTGGTCCCCGGTAGACCCACAGAACTCCGTACACATGACTGATGCCAAAGGCTGACATTAGCATATCAGCCTAGTAAGCTCCGGGGAGCCAAAGGGGCTCCCCCCAGAAATTTTTTTTTAAATTAAAAGATGGGAAATCACTTGTGGTGAATGGTAAACAAAAATTTACTGCAAAACATACGTTGAATTTTGAAGAAAATAAATTGACACATTGCAGAGGTACTGCATAGAAATATATTTCTTGATTCTGAACACATCAATGTAGTTCCCATAATAGCTAAAAATGGTGAAAACCACATGAAATGCCAAATGAAATGCCCAACAGAAAGAAGAAAAAAGAATCTAAGAGACACAAAATACGTGAGACACAAAACACTGAAAAGTCACATGGATAATGTAACACATATTGATATGTTGCTGGCAAGAAAATCTCAGTAAGGGATCTATGAAGTAGTTGGGGAAAATGTCCAACACATAAGAACTTAGATGTGGACAGATCTGTTGAACATGTTAAGGTCTTGGAAAATATCAGTAAAGCAATAAGAAAGAGAATTATTATAGACAATACATAATAAGTACAAAATGTCTATGAAAACTTTAAGAGTGTAGATGATAATTATTGCTACAAATAAATCAAGATAAAATAAAGAAAGAAAGAAAGAAAAAATAAAGAGTGCCAATCATTACAGATATAAAGCTTCAAAGAAGTGAGCTTATATCTCTGATTTATTAAATACAAGTAAAAGAATGGATATAGTGTCATTACAGTCTTGTTATATATGATAAACCCTTCTATTTTCTAACTTTACATTATTTTAATCTCTTCTGTAATTTCTGTGTGAGTTGTGCACCCCCTAAATTCCAGTTAGGGGTATCGAGCAACAATAACAGAAGTTTGTGTATTGGTTTATTTATTCAACTTGACTAGTAAATGATAATGCTCATACCGCAGTACAGGTAATAGTAAAATGCTATCTTTAGTAGTACAGGGAAGCCCCATTACATGAATGCACCAACTAATGTTTTTCCTTATAAAAACATATCCATCCAAAGAGGGTCCAAAGTGTCTCAAGACAAAGTGGAAAAATTACTTAAGGGGCTAGGGCAAAATAAAGCAGTTGGACTAGATGGAGTTTCACCTTGTGTGCTGCATGAATGTGCAACTGAGCTAGACATTCCACTCCAATTGATATTCCAGACATCCTTGTACACAAGAACTTTAGCAGATATATGGGAAAGGGCAAACAGTTCCAATTTATAAAAATGGTAACAGAAGGCCTTCTAAATTATAGACCCATATCATTAACACGCATGGTAGTCCAAACGCTAGAAAAAATAGTTAAAGCCAAGTGGGTAAAACACTGTAGAGTAATAACATAATAACGGACAGACAGTATGGTTTTCGAACAGGAAGATCATGTGTAACAAATCTACTTAGTTTTTATGATAGAGCCACAAAGATTCTACAGGAAAGAGATGGTTGGGTTGACTGTCCATCTGGACCTAAGAAAGGTTTTTGACAGAGTTCCACACAAGAGGTTGTTTAGGAAACTGGAACATGCTGGAGGGGTGACAGGGAGAATTCTGACATGGATGATTTTTTTTTTTTTTTAACGAAGATGAGAGTGGTAATCAGCGGCAATGTATCTGACTGGAGGAGTGTTACTAGCAGTCTCGCAGGGTTCAGTTCTTGCACCAGTAATGTTCATCGTCAACTTAAATGATCTATCAGAAGGAATACAAAATTATATGAATACGTTTGCTGATAATGCTAAGATACTGGGGAAGATTAGAGACGCAGATGATTGTAATGCTATTCAAATTGATCTATATAAAACAAGTTCTTGGAGCGGCATGTGGCCAATGGAATTCAATGTAAATAATTGCCACCTTATGGAATGTGGAATCGGAGAAAATAAACCACACAAAACTTATAAATTATAAGAAAAGGAATTAAAGAACTCTAATAAAGAATGAGATCTTGGGGTGCTTTTGATAGTAAGCTGTCTCCAGAGGAACACAAAGAACATTGTGTGAGAAGCATATGTGTCGTTTTCCAACTTCAGACTCGGTTTTAATTATATGGATGGTGAAATACTCAAGAAACTGATCATGACTTTTGTGAGACCAAAACTGAATTTTGCAGCAGTTCTATGGCGACCAAATCTCAAGAAGCACATTAACCCCTTAACTGCGTTGCCTCCAAATGTGACACCCCCGCAGTGCGCAGGAAATAAATTCTCTGGAAAAAATTCTTTTTTCTTTTTAAAGTGTCAAAAACCCTTCCCTCAGTATGGGTATGTAAAAAAAAAGCGAAATTGTACTTACTTTGGCTGCTATGGGGTTTGGAAGTTGGGGCGTGACGTCATCATTCCCCGTGCGCCCGTGCCGTAAGCTCTCAGGGGCGGTGGGGCGCTCGGGGCGGGGCGCGCGAGTTGCCGCGAATATATTTTCGTTCATTTTTTGCGCACCTTTCCAAATACATTTTCATTGTTTTTATGTGCCAATCCAATGTATAATGAACACATACACTATAATATCGCAGTACAACATCCGTACTGTCCGTAGACACTGTGTTACGTGCATGAAACTTGTGTACACATATGCAGCACATATTTACTATGTATCATGCTAATTTGTGTATATATACAATCTACTTACACACTATATACATTCACCATCAACACATTCAGAACACCGCGTAGCAGCTGCTTCGTATGGGCCAACAGCAGCTGCCTCGTATGGGCCAACAGCAGCTGCCTCGTATGGGCCAACAGCAGCTGCCTCGTATGGGCCAACAGCAGCTGCCTCGTATGGGCCAACAGCAGCTGCCTCGTATGGGCCAACAGCAGCTGCCTCGTATGGGCCAACAGCAGCTGCCTCGTATGGGCCAACAGCAGCTGCCTCGTATGGGCCAACAGCAGCTGCCTCGTATGGGCCAACAGCAGCTGCCCCGTATGGGCCAATAGCAGCTGCCCCGTATGGGCCAAGAGCAGCTGCCCCGTATGGGCCAATAGCAGCTGCCCCGTATGGGCCAATAGCAGCTGCCCCGTATGGGCCAATAGCAGCTGCCGCATATGGGCCAATAGCAGCTGCCGCGTATGGGCCAATAGCAGCTGCCGCGTATGGGCCAATAGCAGCTGCCGCGTATGGGCCAATAGCAGCTGCCGCGTATGGGCCAACAGCAGCTGCCTCGTATCGGCCAACAGCAGCTGCCTCGTATGGGCCAACAGCAGCTGCCTCGTATGGGCCAACAGCAGCTGCCTCGTATGGGCCAACAGCAGCTGCCTCGTATGGGCCAACAGCAGCTGCCTCGTATGGGCCAACAGCAGCTGCCTCGTATGGGCCAACAGCAGCTGCCTCGTATGGGCCAACAGCAGCTGCCTCGTATGGGCCAATAGCAGCTGCCTCGTATGGGCCAACAAGAGCATTTGGCCATCAACACATTCAGAACACCTCGAGTGAGAGCAGCCACACCCAGCCTGTCTCCCTCACTCCAACATCTTACTCGCCAACATTGCTCCTCCCACCATATTGTTATAGTTCTTATTACACATGTTCTATATACCTATCTACATGTTTTATTTACCAGAACTATGTAAGTAAGCCGGTATTGTGTCCAAACAGTACAGTGGCCACCATACACTGCATGAAAAATCACACAGCAGACGACGCTACGATTACGTCACCTCCCTCACCAAAATAGCTCCTCTCAACATTCTCCTGTTGCTGTTCTTACACTATATATACCCATGTACATATGTGTTGCCCATAGCGAACCACTAAGCTAGTATGGTGAGCAAAACAAGAGTGGCAGCCACACACACAATGAGGCTTCCTCAATTCTCGCCCTCCCTCCCTCATCAAAATTCCTCCTTCCACAATACTACGCACAACGCTAATTATAACCACATTCCTGCTATTATCACAATCCTGGTCACTAATTCCTGTAAATGAATAATTGACCACACGTTTATTTTGAAAAGGAACCTAAGAAATCATTTGAAGATTCCTAGATGAACGAAATAATGCTGTGGTGCTGTGGCTAGCGCTGTGAACATCGTGAACAGCATTGAATCACTGATATTTGAACATTGTACCCAGTCATTATCACACTCAGGCTCTAATATAACACTATCATAGCTAAATAATACAAGTTATATATATATTTTGACATTATTAGGCGATGCTGTGGTCACATGCTGAACAGCAGTGCTGTGCGCTCATGCTGCGAGCGCCAGCCTTGGTTGCTCACACACTACTGAGGCTCCCACACCCGGGAATGTGGACCACGATTTTTTTTTAAGATGGCGTCTGTTTACAAGAGCCCTGAGGAAGCTGATGTGAACCCCATGTAGCCGCGGGAGTTTTGAATGGAACGTGAAAAATACAAATACCCGGAGGCGCGTTGCGCAAACCAGACGTGAGCCTGCAGGCGCGTTGCGCAGTTTAAGGGTTAATAAACTGGAAAAGGTGCAAAGGCATCCTACGAAGATATAAGTTTAGGGGTCCCGGTAATACAGCCAGGTTTGTTCTCGACTCAAAATAGCAGTTCCTATCACCTAATGGGCCTGTTCGCCTAGCAGTAAGTAGGTAATCAGGAGTTAGTCAGCTTGTGGAGTTGCATCCTGAGTGGGGTCAGTAATTTGCCCCTAGGGAAGGGGGAACCTCGATATAAGCCTAACATTTATGGATACACTCTGGCTGCCTGTCCCCTACACAACAAATTATTAGTTTGAATTAAAATGGCTTCCAGAACTGAAAAACAAGAGTTATGAGGAGAGGCTTCACACATTAAATATGCCAAAGCTAGAAGAGAGAAGAAAAAGAGGTGATATGATCACCACTTACAAAATATAAACAGGAATCAACCAAATTGACAAAGAGGAATTTCTGAAACCAGCATCTTCAAGAATAAGGGGTCACAGATTCAAGCTATGGAAAGAATGGTACCAAAAAAATATTAGAAAGTTTTTTTTCAAACAGAGTGGTAGATGGTTAGAACAAGCTAAGTGAGAAGGTGGTGGAGGCCAAAACGGTCAGAAGTTTCAAAGCGTTATAGGACAAAAAGTACTGGGAAGACGGTACACCACGAGTGTAACTCTCATCCTGTAACTACACTTAGGTAATTACACACACACACTTGAACCACTAGTGTTATGTTAGCACACACTGCCCCAGTCAACAGTGTACTATGATCACACCCATAAAAAAAATCCACTTTGTTCCCAAAGTTCTAACAGATCAAGGTAATTTTAAATGAATGTGTTGGTGCAACTAGTGTGAGTGGTAGACTAGTTGTGAGTTTGTTTTCCTTCGTGCTTGCCACCCCTAGCTGTTGGCATAAGTCGACACATTTCTTATGTTTATACCTTCACCTATTTCTCTGCTATTGCTGTTGTATAGCAGCCAGGCAGGCAGTCAAATGGGAGTGTCAGGGGGTAGGGAATGGGAGGGAGGGGCCTTGAGGGAAGAGACTGGGTGTGAGGAAAGTAAGGAGGGGAGAACAGAGAGGGAGGGAGGTAGGGGAGAGGATGAGCCAACTAGCAACTTCTTTTCTATTGTCAGACAGGCAGCCAGCCAGCCTGTTGGGTGTTTGTCAGGAGTTGGCTGGTTGGTCGGTGGGGTGGGTTGGTGCTTTACCTATCAGTGACTACAGGAAAGTGAGAGCTATGCCCTGCCTCCTAGCCGTTCATACGTAGAATGCTAATTACCCCTCTCAACATTAACATTTTCATCATATTTTATTTTAAAGTTGTGGATGAAATTCATTTCAACAACCTCTTCCTTCAGTGCCTTCACTTGCCTATAATCTATACAGGGAACAAGAACTTCTTTACATTTCTGACTCAATTACATGTCCAGTTCCCACCTATGTCCCTTTGTCCTACCTCTTTTTAATTTAAATAGGCTACCTTTATCTACTTTATCTATTCTCTTAAAACTTTGTATATAGTTATCATAGTCCCTCTGTTTCTTCTCTAAGGTTGTGTGGCTGAGTTCTCTCAACCTGTCTTCATAGCTGAGGCCTCTCAATTCTAGTACTCATCTAGTTACAAACCTGTGAATTTTCTCAAAGTTTCTGCTTTTGCTTCACACGCTAAGAGTTCCATGCTGGAGCTGCATACTCAAACAATAGTCACACATAGGTAGTGTGTATGAACTTAAAATCCTCCTTGTTTAGATTTTTAAACGACATTCTTATGTTTGCTAACTTCCCATATGCTGCTGATATTAGCCTGTTCACATGAGCTTCTGCTGTTAGTGTTTGGATTAAGTCTACTCCCAGGTCTATTTCTCTTATTGTTCCTGCCTTCCCTTTATGGTAGAGTATAGTTAAATACAGGTCTTTTATCTTGTTTACCCATTTTCATTACTTTGCACTTGTTTGGACTGAATTCCAGTAGCCATTTATTTGCCAACTCCTGAAGTTTGTTAAGGTGGTAGTGAAGAGAGAAGCACTCTCTTCACTTCGTACTCTCCTCATTAACTTTGCATCATCTGCAAACATTGAGAAGTATGTGCTCACTTCCTCTATGAGGTCATGTATATAAATCAAAAACAGCACTGGCCCTAGGACAGAGCCCTGTGGAACACCACTTTCCAGCCTGACATATCTTCTGAATACTGTATGACCTTTTGTTTCCTGTCCATCAAGTACTCCCATATCCAATCATGTTATCCTCGCTTTTCTCTCCTTGTGTATTAGTCTTTTGTGAGGAACTGTATCAAAAGCTTTGTGGTGGTTTAGGAAGATGGACCTTACCCATCCTTCATTCTCATGTCTTATTTTGGTGATCCTGTCATAGAATTCAATCAAGTTTGTTAAGCATGATTTTCTTTTTCTCTGAAAGTGTGATGTGCCTATTAAAAAACTTGCTCCCTCAATGTTCTACAATCCCTTTTCTGATGACTTTTTCTAGAATCTTGCATGGAATGCATGTTAATGAGACTGGTCCTACTGTTTTTGTTACATCCAGTTCCTCAGCTGTCTTTTTACCTATTCTACATTAGCTTCAATTCTGTCTAGTGTTGTCACCCCTACTTGGTCACCAATCTGGTTCAGGTTTGAAGATTTCCTGGAACATCTTGTCGAGTTCTTCACGCACTGCTTTGTCATTCTCCAAGAGTGATAATCTCTGTCCCTGCTATCTAATCACATGGTCTCTTACCTTGTTTTACTGCATATATGGCTGTGCAATAGCTTACGTTGACTCTGCTTTTGCCACAATGTCATTTTCAAACTGCTTCTGTGCTGCCTTCCTGTACTCATTCCTGTTCTCTGTTTACTGCCTCCTTATTTACCTCCATAGCCATGTCACTATACTGTACTGTTAACATGTCTTTTCTGTCTTCTTTTACTCCTTAGATCTTTGCTTTGGCTCTTCTTGTCAATGTGGCTGCCTTTTCTATTATCTTCAGGTAAGTTTCATTGGATTTATCAGATTTCTCCTTTGACCTTTCTGCAGTTTATGGAGGGCTATAAATAACACCTACCACTATCTACATTGTTCTCATTGTTATCATACTTAGTATAAAATCATTCTGGTCAATTACCTCCAGAATCTCTATCTACTCCAAGCTCCAATGTTGCTGTATGAGTAGGACTACTACTACTATTTTCTTCCACCCACTGTTTATTCTTTCTTTTCTTACTACCTGTTATCATCTTGGGAAGATTGCATCTTCAATTATTTTCATTAGTTTTGTCTCTGTAACTGTGAATATGTGAGAATGCAGTTCTGCCACCTGTTCTTCCAACTCTACTCCTTTATTTGTAATGCCATCTATACTTGTGTACAAATTTTTATAATACTGTACTCATATCTACCAAGCTGCTTTTGAGGCAAGGGAGGAAGTCTCCTGTTGGGCTAGTCCCATTCCTTGCAGCGGGTGGCATTTGTGAGTATTGGCCTAGTCACACTCATTCCACTGAGTTCTTTTCTCTCCATTGTGATTAGGCCTAATTTCTTGCTGTGTCTGATTATGCTCTTGCCCTAGTCTTATTTCTTATTCCCTCCCAACTTCATTTCCTGTCCCTCTTAACATTTCCTCTTACTTTTTCTCTCTATTTCTCTTGGCTTCCTCTCATCCTTCATTACTTATGTTCTGGTCAATAAATGCCTGGCTGTATCTCTTTTCCCCCCATCCCATAATCTTCTCTTCTCTGCCATTACTACATACTTCACTGGTGGATGGATGTCGCAAGTGGGAGGGTTGGCGAGTGTTGTGAATGAGTGGTAAAGTGGGTGTTGGGAGTGGTTTGGTGGGCGTCTGGAGTGGGTGGGATGATGGGCGGTTTCAGGAGTGGGAGGAATAGTGGTTATCAGGAGTGGGAGGAATAGTGGGTGTCAGGAGTGGGAGGAATAGTGGGTGTCAGGAGTGGGAGGAATAGTGGGTGTCAGGAGTGGGAGGAATAGTGGGTGTCAGGAGTGGGTTGGTTGTTGGGTCAGTGTTGGAAGTGGGTGGGATGGAAAGTGCTTGTTTGTATTGAGTGTCTTTATGGGAGTGGTGTTATTGGGGAGATGGCAATGTAGAGTGGCAGCTCTCAAGTTTTCAGCAACCCACAAATTCTCACAATTTGAACAAGATCAAATCATGTTTACTCTGTTGGTGGGGTGAGGTCAGAGTGCTGGTGATGAAAGGATGGTGAGAGGTATTTACTTGTGCTTCAGATTACAAATGGCCAACTCCCAACACAATACACAGATGTATTTTTATCTATTTATTCATGCAATTAAAGTTCTTCACTTTTCAAAAAACAACCAACTTTGACAAGAATAACTCCATCATTCAAGATAAATAATATGCTGTGTTTTTATATTAAATGTCCCAAAAATATTGGTTTTGTGAGGATTTTTGGTGGTCTGGGAACAGATCCCCTCATTGATAGCATTGTTCCTATGGGAAATCTCATCCATGTTCCGAGCAAATGTTTTACAAACATCTTTTCAGAACTTAACCCATTAACCTTAACTTTAAAGGTTACCTAACTAACCTTACTAACCTTAACCAGAACTTTTCATTAACCTTAACCAATTCATAGTTGGGGGCCTCCCTGTAATTCAAACGATAAGTCTACTAATACGTTAACACTTAAAAAAGTTGAAAATTAGTTAAAATTTTAGGTATACTGTATTTCAAATAATACAGATTATATTCTAATTAACAAATCATATACTAACAACAATACAGTATATCTGTTATTTAAACTCCATTAACATTTGAGTCTTTATAAAAAGCAGAGAAAGTTTGGGCATATCAAAAGACGGAATGTCAGTTGACTTGTCTGATGGGATTTTGTTTACTCACATACTTAATTCCAACCCTTAAGATGTTTGTAAGAGAAAGTAAAGTATATAGTAAACTTTAAATGTCTGAAATATATGAATAGGCAGTAGAAGGCGGCTACAATTTTTATAAAATATTTCTTAATAACTTGACTTGTATCATTTATGACATTATAGTTCAAATGTCTGATTATCAATAACATAAGAAAAACAAATTTGTCACATGGAATTTAGGCAATAAACACTAGCATCGGCTGTTAGCAGTTGCACACTGAAAGCTCTCAGCGAGCATGACTAACAGAATTACTTACTTGAGGTGATGCAGGTGGGGTATTTCCTGGGCTACTGTTATCACCACCTGTACCTGCTACAGCTGTGGTTATAATTTCTGGAGGCATTTCCTTGCTGTCCCGGCTATCTTTGGCATCAGTTTTTTGAGAATCTCTGTACCGAAGGCCCGCAGCATCACAAACGGTTTCTTGTTCACATTTTACCATACACTTTTTATGGCAAATTATCCCACATTCTCCACATTGGTATGCATCTTTCAACCAGATCTAAAAATAAACAAATTAATACAGTTATTACTATTTAGACTTGTACAGAAAAAGGCATTCCATTTTTATTTAAATATTAAATAAAATGAAAAACAAAAGGTGGGTGATGATACATTTAAAACTCTAGATAAATTATATCACACTTGTTTGTGATGGGATTTTTGAGTTACATGTTTATTAATAGACAAGAGTTTTTACTTTTTTGTAAAGCCACTAGCACGCGTAGCATTTCAGGCAGGTCTTTAATCCTAATTTTTCATGGAATACGACCCCGCTGAATCATTTAACAACCAGATCCTCATTCACTGCTGGGTGAACAGAGGCTACAGTTAAGGACTGGTGCCCGGTCAATTTTCCCCGGCCAGGATACAAACCCAAGCCAAAGCGCTCGCAAAACGCCAGGCATGTGTCTTACCACTGCACCATGGGGACTGCTAAATTTGATTGTATTTGAAAGGGTAATGTGACTTGGCATGATGTGATATTTGCTTAATAAAACATAGTAGACTCGGGTAACTGTCAGAAGAACATAAGTTGAACATTACAAGAATATGGAAAGTTCGTGGCAGAAATTTATGGTACATAAACTATAAAGAAAATGAAATGGAGAAAGCAGAGACTCTTACCTTTTGAGTGGAAGCAGAGAAGTGACTATTCCAGAGTTTGGGCTACTGAAATGCACTAATTGAGAGTGGTATGTGATACAAGACTGTGAGCAGATATATAACACAGGTAAGAAAGAGTGGAATAATTAGTTAGGCTGAGTACAAAGTGAGCTGTGAAGCATATTAAGGCTTGTATGAGATGTTGAGGAGGAAGAATATTGGAGCAGTAAAAGGAAATATAATGACTGAACATCTGCCAGTATGTGAGAGTTAGGTTTGGGGAATGTAGGGTTTTCTATACGTCATCATTGCATGTTTTTATTATATAGTTTAAAATTTAAGAGTCCTCCAACACAGTGTATTTTGTCATCCATATTTACAAATACAATAAGAAAATAATATAGACAAGAGTTAATGAGGGTTAAAATATACTCTAATTCAAATATAGCAACAGTAAGAAGAGAAGACAGAGCACAAAATACACACAAAATGTAGATAATTTCAAGAGTAAATACAACAAATGGTATATGCTAGATGGGACACCATGAGCTTCAATCATCCTTTAAACCATAAATAGGAAATCAGATAAAATTTATGTACCTTCTTCTTACAAAAGTCACACTGCGTGGCTGAATTAAAATGAGTTCTCTTGAAATCATGGTTGCGATCCTCTACAATCTCTTGCACACTTAAAATATCATCTTCTTCAGAAACTGTTCCATCAGTGAAACTTTCATCTTCTGAGATTGCTGTTTTTTCAACAGTTCCCTTTCCAGTGGCTTCACATCTGGGTAAAGATACAATATTTAAATACCTGAACTTATCTAAACTCAAAACAGATTTTGTTTTAATGTACAATAGGGAAATGTGTTAGAGAGAGAAGAGGTTAGCACTGCATTATGTTTGCATTTGGATGAGAATGGGGCAGTGAAATCTTTTTTATTTCTCATTGGTGCGAACAGGAAGCTTGTTAGGCTTATTAAGGTCATCTTAGGTAAACCACTGACATCTTCCCAAGAAGTAATCTACAATAGTTACCTAACTGCCAGGTACTCATTTACTGCTTGGTGAACATAGGTATCAAATGTAAGTAGGAAACTAATGTTTTGCAATCACAGGAATCAACCTAAGATTGCATGCATTACAGATCAACTTTTAATCCCTCACTGAGCAGTGGATTGGTACAGGTGAGACCTAGTCCCAGAGTTCCTTCCACCCTTGAATAGAAGAAAGAAAGTTGGGGAGGCAGTATATTCACCTAGTTGTGTTTGCGGGGGTTGAGCTTTGCTCTTTCGGCCCGCCTCTCAACTGTCAATCAACTTTACTAACTACTTTTTTTTTTCCCACACCACACACACACACACACACACACCAGGAAGCAGCCCGTGACAGCTGACTAACTCCCAGATACCTATTTACTGCTAGGTAACAGGGGCATTAAGGGTGAAAGAAACTTTGCCTATTTGTTTCTGCCTCGTGCGGGAATCGAACCTGCGCCACAGAATTACGAGTCCTGCGTGCTATCCACCAGGCTACGAGGCCCCCAAGTGTGTGTGTGTGTGTGTATGTGAGTAGTGAGCCACAGGATGAGCAAGGGCTGAGAGCTGGAGTAATAATAATGATTCTTGTCTGAGTTACTCTTGCCTGAGGATTTAGATGTTGGTCTCTTTGGGGTCATAATATTCAGGAAATTCATGTGGGTCAGTAAACAGTTTGGGAGCCATTTCCTGCTGCTGCTGTGAACTTAGGGGTGTGCCAAACTGGATACACTAATATAGATGGAGTGAGATCAAAGATACTGGAGTTAAATGAAGTAATACACTTGCAGATGCCAGACATTGTTGCACTCAAGGTGACAAAAACTTGAAGATGATATTTCAAATGAGACCATATCCCCAAGGGGCTACTCAGTATGGAGGCAGGACATAAAATTAAGAAAGGTGGAGGTGTTGCCGTGCTGGTGAAAGAAACCCTAAAGTTAATGAAACAAAGATTGCTAATCTACGAGAAGTTGACATGACAGCACTGGAGATCTGCAATCAGGATGATAAACTAATAATCATAAATGCATACAGTCCACAGCCATGTAACACATGGACAAAGGAGGAGCTGGATAATAAAAAAGAGGGTCTTAGAACAATAATGAGTGAGATTATAGCGAGAGCTGATGAAGGTAGATCACGACTGTTTGTAGTTGGCGACTTCAACTTGAAATCCATTGACTGGGAGGCACATGAAGCAAGAACAGAGGACCTTTGGACCTGTAGATTCGTAAACCTCATCCTGGAAATATTCATGTATCAACACATTAAATAAGCTACAAGGATGAGGGAAGGGAATGTTCCCTCTATGCTGGATTTAATATTCACCAGGAAAGAGGAAGAGATATTTGACATTCAGTACCTTCCTCCCTTGGGTAAAAGTGACAGGTCTTTTGGGGAATAAAGTATGCACTGCATAATAATTTAGAAGGAAATGAAGAAGTTGAAGCAGTTTTAAAACCTGATTTCAGGAGAAGGCATTATGGAGAACTAAGAAATTTCTTTAAGGAATTTGACAGGAAAGATTTGCTGTAAGGCAAGGAAGTAAATGAGATGTAAGTCAAGTTTTGTGAAGTATATGATAAAGGCACAACAAAATTTATCCCTAAGCAGAGATGCAGAACTAGGAAACAGGATTGGTTCAACAGAAATTGCACGACGGCCATAGATCAAGACACAAAAATGGAATCAATATAGCAAGAGGCCAAACCCCCAAACATACCAGCGATACAAAGAAGCGAGAAACAACAACACAGCGGTGAGGAGAGAGGAAGAAAGAAGTTTTGAGAAAGGAATAGTAGACAAATGTAAAATAAATCCAGGCCTTTTCTATAAATTCATCAACAGCAAATTACATGTAAAGGATAATATTCAGAGGTTGAAAATGGGAAACAGATTCACAGAGAGTGTAAAGGAAATGTGTGAAACATTAAACAAACAGTTCCCAAGTGTGTTTGTACAAAACTAAATCTTCAGAAAACTAGACACAATAAGAATTCCAGAGAACAACATACAGGTGTCTAGAGACAAAGTGAACAAATGCTCAAGGAGCTAAGAAAGAACAAAGCAGTTCGCCCAGATGGAGTTTCACCATGGGTTCCGAAAAAATGAGCACCCAAGCTCAGCATTCCACTTCAACCGATTTTTCAGGCATCCCTGTGTACAGGAGTCCTAGCAGATATGTGGAAAAAGGCTAACATAGTTTCAATCTACAAAAGTGGCAGCAGGGATGACCCCCCCCTCAATTAGAGACCTGTATTATTGATAAGTGTAATAGTCAAAATATTGAAAAAAAATAATTAAAACTAAATGGGTAGAACACCTGGAGAAAAACGATATAATATCAGACCAACAGTATGGTTTTCGATCTGGAAGATACTATGTAACGAATTTGCTTAGTTTCTATGATCGAGCCAGAGAGATTTTACAGGAAAGAGATGGTTGGGTTGACTGCATCTCTCTGGAACTAAAAAAGGCTTTTGACAGAATTCCACAAAAAGAGGTTGTTCTGGAAACTGGAACATATAAGAGTGTCGGGTAGCCTTCTAACATGGATGAAAATTGTAATAACTGAAAGAAAAATAAGGGCAGTAATCAGAGGCAATATATCGAACTGGAGAAATGACACAAATGGAGTACCACAGTGTTCAGTTCAATCCCTGAATCTACCAGATGGAATACAGAATTATATGAACATGTTTGCTGATTATACTAAGATACTAGGGAAGATAAGAAATTTAGATGATTGTTATGCCCATCAAAAAGACCTGTACAAAGTAAGTGTACGGAGCACCACTTGCCAAATTGAATTTAATGTGAATAAAAGTCGTGTTATGAAATGTGGAATAGGAGAACATAAACCCCACACAACCTATATATTATGTAAGAAATCTTTAAAGAATTCTGTTACAGAAAGAGACCTAGGAGTGGTTTTAGACAAAACTATCACCTGAGGACCACATTAAGAACATCGTGCAAGGAGCCTATGCTACACTTTCTAACTTCAGAATTGCTTTTAATTACATGGATGGAGAAATACTAAAGAAATTGTTCACAATATTTGTTGGACCAAAGCTGGAATATGAAGTGGTTGTATGGTGCACATATCTCAAGAAGCACATCAACAAACTGGAAAAGGTGCAAAACCATGCAACTAAATGGCTCCCAGAACTGAAGGACAAGAGGTACAAGGAGAGGTTACAGGCATTAAATATGCCAAAACTAGAAGTTAGAAGAAAAAGAGGTGATATGATCACTACCTACAAAATAATAATGGGAATCGATAAAATTTATGGAGAAGAATTTCTGAGACCTGGAACTTCAAGAACAAGAGGTCATAGATTTAAACTAACTAAACAAAGCTGCCAAAGAAATGTAAGAAAATTCACTTTCAGAAACCGAATAGCAGATGGTTGGAACAAGTTAGGTGAAAAGGTGGTGGAGGCCAAGACCGTCAGTAGTTTCAAAGTGTTATATGACAAAGAGTACCGGAAAGACAGGACACCATGAGCGTTGTTCTCATCTTGTAACTACACTTAGGTAATTACACTGTAATGTTTGTTATTTATCAGGCCTGTGCCACATATATTATGGATCTCTCCCATTATACTCTAATGAATAAACTAACAATGTAGAATAAAGTACACCTTTCAGTATTTCAATTATAATGTTCTTGTAAAATTAGAAATGTAATTAAAGGATCCTATTGAAACGTGAAAAGAAAAGGAAAAGGATTTAACTATGGTGGAAAATACATAAATGTTAAGTAATACAGGGAGTGTTACTGATTATTGGAGAAACAAATACAGTAGTAATTGTCAGTGGGATAGAGACATCACAATACAACAATTCAGAATGGGTAAAGGAAAAATGCATACTGTGTATTAAATCAATCTATAATAAACATTTCTTATAATTATGTCATTGTCTAAATAACTAAATAGGCTTTGAGAGAATATGAAATGTGTATTTCTGAGCAGAATTATATGATCATCATATAAAACACAATTCCACAAAGAATGACATCCACAGTATTGGCACCACAGGGAACTTTTAAAACATCCTTGCAGGGGTCATAATGGTACTAGGGATCACTGGAGAATACCATCCAGCTAAATTGCTGAAAAAGCATTTAAAAGCCTTCTTTGGCACCAGTTAGATCCCTTAGGAGCATGTCTGTAAACTGCAGATTGGTTTATCAGCCACCAACCTCTCCAGCTTCCAGACTGCAACATCTGCACCATAACACAGTCCACCTCATCGAGCACTCTGACGTTATTCCAGATGTATAAAACCTGCGCTGAATGTAATGAAACGCCATTTACTGGGTGAGCCCAGGAGGCTCCCTGGAGCTATCCAGCTAATATGCAAATTATTAGACTGGGGAATTAGTCTATGGAGTTCAGCCTACCGGGGACCACAAGCCAGAACCTGGCCCCCCTCAGAGAGGCACAGGGAGTAATGGCCCTTGAAAACCCCTATATGGTTGGGGGGTTTTCCTTATCTGCCATTGACTGAGGTTAGGCACCCAGAAAGGTAAGCATAACAAAACAACCAGCGTTGAATGTAATGAAACACCATTTTCTGGGTGAAACCCGAATGCTCCCAGGAGCTATCCAGGCTGATATGTGTATCATTAGACTTTGGCATAAGTCAGTAGGAATGGAGTTCCAGGCCTACCGGGGACCACAAGCCAGACCCTAGCCCCCCCTCAGAGAGGCATGAGGAGCAATGGCCTATAGAAATGCACATGGAATTTGGAGCATTATATGTCTGCCATTGACCGGGCCAGGCACCCAGAAAAGTAAGCGCCTCAAAACAAACCCCTCTTCTGGTTAAAACAACTACAATAAACAAACGAGTGGACAGAACTCCCCAAATGAAAACGAGCAAATGAGCATGATATCACACGAGCTACGCCGCATGTCTGTGCAGCTTCCCCCTCCCTGGGAGGGGAAATTGGAAGCCCCAGACCCACAGCACCAGCGATCCATCCTTTAGTTCGAGGCTCAATGTCAAAACACGCAAAAAATTGCCGACTGGGAGGAGTGGGGGCTGTGGGG
This sequence comes from Procambarus clarkii, assembly GCF_040958095.1. Taxonomy (NCBI): domain Eukaryota; kingdom Metazoa; phylum Arthropoda; class Malacostraca; order Decapoda; family Cambaridae; genus Procambarus; species Procambarus clarkii. The sequence continues at coordinate 34,158,344 of NC_091182.1, forward strand.
AGCCTCCAGGTCTCACCCAGAAAATGTCATTTCATTACATTCAATGCTGGTTTTCTGGGAGGATCCCCTTCGGCACCCCAGAGCTACATTACCATAGACAAAAACTAGAGGGACTTACCCGGGAGGCGGTCGGTGCTCTCACCTCAACTCTAAGTCGAGACAGGCTGCAGCCACCGTTCCAAAGTGACACAGGCTCAACTAGGCCTAGGAACATTTATGACGTAGTGTGCAGCCAGGACCCTGTTCGACCACCGAAAACCCCGTGCCTGAATGTCAGCCCAGGGTATGTTACCGAAGACGGCAGCCAACGCAGCAAACTTACGAACATCATGGGCACAGGTGAAAAAACCGTGCAAACCGAATAACTGTGCAAACAACCTGAGAGACCTGAACCCTAGAACAGGGAAGAAGGGAAACTGGATCAACCCAAAGCGCGTCCCCAGTCACAGAGGCCGCGGCGCACAAAAAACAGCAGAGATCCGCAACCAAACACAATACATGATGCACCCCTGGCCTGACCAACCAAACATCAATAACCCAAGGACCCCTCCGGAAAGCAGCCATCTCATTCTTCGCCAGAAAAGGAGACAGCTGCAAATGAATGAACCTATCACTTTGACCAAAAGAGCATAAACCCCTGCACCAGAGGAGAGCATGAAGCTCCTAAACCCAACCCCCAGAGGCCAATGCCAACAAGAAAAGAGCCTTAGAAAAACAATCCTAAACCAAAGGGGCCACAACAAATGGAGGAGAAGACAAATAGGAGAGCTGTCTGTCCAAAGACCAGTACGGCTCAGGCAGTGCATGGGCAGGGCGGAGGCAAAACAACGCCTGAGCTTGCGAAATGGTGCAGACGTAACATCAATACCGAAAGTAAGCTGCAGTGGCACCGCCAATGCCGCACAATACAAGGCAACAGAATTCGGCATAAGATGACGGTCCTGAAACAGCCACGAGAGAAAGGACAAAACAACCTTAACCAAAAGTGAAATACAGCGATGGAGAGACAAAAAGAACCGGAAAGACCGCCAGGAAACTTCATACTGCTGATGAGACAAAGCCCGCAGGTGTGACACCATCAAAGAAGCCACCTGATCACCATACAGATGGTGATACACTAAGAGTCAAAAAAGACCAAATGTGAAAACTCGTGGAGAAGGTCGAACCAGTCACGCAACGGACCGGACTGATCTGCTGAAAAAGGCGGAGCTGCGGAAAAACCTCTTGGGTTTGGACACCGAGCAAGCAGCACCTGAAACAAAGGCTGGGCCAACCACCATGGGGACCAAGAGGACTACTCTTCCCTGGTAAGTCTCCAAGCGAGCCAGGACCTGGAACAACAGCTTAACTGGGGGAAAGAGGTACAGGAACCCCCACCTTAACGAGTCCTGCTGAAAGGCATCGACTCCGACGACCTCGCAGTCTGGGAAGGGCGCCACATATGACGGAAGACGCCTCGATCATGCCGACCGACGCGAAGAGGTCCACCTCCGGGTGCCCAAACGTCTGGCAGAATCAACTGGACGAGTTGGTGTCGACCGTTCATTCTGTGGACAGGGGAATGAACCAGGACAGGCTGTCTGCCAGGAGATTGAACACATCCCAGACGTAAACCACCAGGAGAGCCAAACCCTGAGAACTCAGCAGACGAGTCACCCGAAGTGACCAGCCCCAAAGAGCCAAGGACCACATCGAACCCCCTCGGTTCAGGCAATGAACTACCAGGGAGCAGTCTGAATAAAGTCGGATCGTCGATCCGCAGGTGAGCCAAACACTCCGAAGCAAAAACCACACTGCCGCAAACTCCCGCACCGTGCTGTGGGCCCAACGAAAGGACGAATCCTACCGCCCCTGGCCGGCCTGGTGAGCAGTGGTCACAAAGCCCCAGCCGAGAGACGACGCATCTGTGAACACATTGAGTGAGGGCTCGGGTAGGCACCAAGGCACTGAACCCCGAAAAACTCAGAGGAAACAGGCGATGCAGCAGCCAACACAAAGTCCCCGGGGGCCAAACCCAGCGATCGCAAGAGAGGCGGAAGGGATGAAAGGAACCAGAACAGCCAATGAAGCGAAACCTGACCCGGCAGGTAAACTATCATCGTAAAGTTCAGACTCCCGCACAGACCCTCGAGCAACCCCTGTGTGACCCAGAAGCCCCCCCCCCCCCTCCCAAAACAAGCACATGCAGGACCACACCCAAAGGAGAGACTCTGGAGGGAGAGACAAGGAAGCAATCCGAGAGTGCCACACAAGACCCAGCCAAGTCCGAACCTTGGAGGGGACCAGATAGGATTTCCGCCAGTTCACCAGGAACCTGAACCCTACAAGCTGGGAAAGAACCAAATCCCTGGCGAGCAGACACGTGTACTGACTGAGAGCCCAGACCAGTCAGTCATCAAGATAGGCCAACACCCGAACACCTCAAAGATGCAGATGGAACATCACAATCTGGGTGAGGTGTGTGAACAAGCAAGGAGCCAGGTTCAACCCCGAATGGGAGACAACGAAAGCGGTAACCAAGACACCCCACAACAAACCCGAGCCAGTCCCTGAACCCTGGATGAATCGGGACGTGCCAACAAGCGTCCTTGAGGTCCAGGGAAACCATCCAAGAGCCCGGCTCCAACAGAAGTCGAACCCGAGACAGAGTTGTCATCCGAAAGCGGGACAAGAAACCCAGGGGTTCATACAGGACAAGTTCAGAATGAACCGCAGGCATGAGGTTAGACCGCAGGCTGGCTAGACTCAATGATACTGCAGATGACCTGAGAAATGCTAGCCTTAGAACAAGGGACCCAGGAAACAGGATCAACCTACAAGGCTTCCACCGACACAGAAGTGGTGGCACGAAAGTAGCGATGGAGAGCCACCACCCGACACAAAACATGATGCACTCTTGGTCGAACCAACCAAGCATCAACAATCAACCAACTCCTTTAGAAACAAACCGACTCATTCTTTGCCAGAAAAGAAGGGGCCAGCTGGAAATGAACAAATAAACCCCCAGGACCAAAGAAACAAAAACTCTGGCACCAAAGAAGAGCATGAAGTTCACCAGTGAGGCAACTGGAAGCCAAATAGACTAGGAAAAAGAGTCTTGTAAAGCAATTTGAAATGGAAGGGGACACAATAAACCAAGTAGAAGACAGAAAACGGAGCACCTGGTCTAGAGACCAAACTGCTGGCTCCAGTGATGCAACCCCCAACATCTACTTCCATCTTCAATTAACACCATACTCACCAATCCATCATTATATCAAATGTGGAGAAACATCTGGACACTTGATGAGTGCCCATATTTATTGTTACTGTTACTGTACCAATATTTTGTGGTGTTTTGTTTGAAGTATCTAGTGAAACAATAATGTATTGTTACATACTTTTGTACATAAAATTATTATTTTTCGTACCTGGGGGAAATTCAACTACTTATCCAGACATGACTACATATCCAATCACAGTCAGGCCCCGAGGTGTACGGAAAAGAGAATGTTGAGTGTAACAGGAAAGAGAACCCTGAATAAAAACTGAAGTAGACTGCTGCAGTCAGATACATACAAATGACTGGGCACCAAGCTATGAAGTGAACACAAACTATAAAATCCCTGCACAGAGATTAAGTCTCAAGGAAAACTAGACAACTTAACTAAGTTAGCCTCTGCATATCTTGCATGAAGTAGGTCTATGCCAGACTTTGAGGAAAGTTTACCTACTTCTTAACCCCTGCACTGCACACCTGTTTTTGGCAAAAGCTTCATAGTGCAATTGTTAAGGACATATTTTTGTTGTTTTTATAAATGTTCAGGTAAACTTAATGCAAAATGTTTCCAAACTCAACCATTTGTATTTCAAAACACAAAGAGTGATGAAACATTAAAAAGCATTAAAATATAGCCTAATTAAAAAAAAAAAAACTCAACTAACAGCATTTGTCGTTTTGCGCAGTGCAGTGGTTAAGACTCTCTTTGTGGTAGCTAGTGTCGCCATCTTATAATGGCAACAGTTATAGAGGGCAACAAAGGGTAGTTAGCTAAGTGGTTAGTAGAAGACATGTTTGGCAATCCTGGTGATTCCAAATCTTTCTTGAAGGGCATGACTATTTGAAAAGTTCCTTGTCATTGTGAAGCACAGTAAGCAGTACCCTGGGTGGACCTTGGCCATGGCTTGGGAAGTGACCTAGGATATACCCTTAAGGAATGTATGTAAACACTTACATGGAGAATAGAGCAACTGATTAATAAAAAACATGATATAACACAATGTATTATAAGTACATACTCAAAGGTATTTACCTGTCTTGAGGTTGGTAAGTTAGTGAGAGCATCATGTCTCCATAGCACAGGCTAGGGTTGAAACCTTTATGTGGGATAAGTGGGTCAGAGGACACTTCAGGACACTTAGGATGTGGAGGGTTCAGAGTGAGTATTTTGATGACGTGTCCTTGGGTGTTGAGAGTTGTCTCGGGGATCAGAGATATAAGTGGGATGTTCAGGTAACCTGTAAGTGTGTCGTCGGTCAGACCTGCCGTCACTTTCTCCTCCCGGTTCTTGAACTTATCACTGTCTCTACTTCTTTTTCTTTCTCTCTCATTTTCCTTGGACTTGATTTTATCTTTGCTATCTTTACCTTTATCAAAAGACCCAGAATCACTGTCTTGCTTTGATGAGGAAATGTTCCTACTCCAAACAGCAACATTAAGGAATTTGTTTTCCTCTTCCAACCAAAATTCGAAGTCACTATCAAACATTGGGTCCTGGAAATTTTAAGAAAGATTTCATTGAATCAAATAACCAGCGTTGAATGTAATGAAACGCCATTTTTTGGGTGAGACCCGGAGGCTCCCCGGAGCTTTACCGGCTGATATGCTAATGTCAGACTTTGGCATCAGTCATGTGTATGGAGTTCTAGGGCCTACCCGGGACCACGAGCCAGAACCTGGCCCCCTCAGAGAGGCATGGGGAGCAATGGCCTATAGAAACCCCCGTGTGGTTGGAAGCATTCTATGTCTGCCATCGACCGGGTCAAGCATCCAGAAAGGTAAGCATTCCAAAACAAACCCCTATTCTGGTGAAAATTGCTACCTAAAGCCGAACTAGTGGATAGAACTCTTCAACAAAAAACAAGGAAACTAGCATGACGTCATACATCACCGCGCCGCTGTCTGCGCAGCTCCCCCCTCCCCGGAAGGGGGAAGGGGGAGCCCCAGACCTCCCACGCCGGCTATCCACCCATCAGTTCTGAGGCTGGATGTCAAAACACGCGAAAAACGCCGACCGGAGGGAGGGAGGGTTGCCGGGGAGCCTCCGGGTCTCACCCAAAAAATGGCGTTTCATTACATTCAACGCTGGTTTTCTGGGGGGAGCCCCGTCGGCTCCCCGGAGCTAACTACCCACAGAGGAAGGTCAAAGGGACAGAACCGGGAGGCGGACACCACGCACCCCCCAAGGAGGCGAGACAACTGGCAGCAAACGCCAACCCAAGGCGCCACAGCCCCGAAAATCCCGGGAACAACACGAGAACCACGAGCAGCAAGGCCACGTCGCCCAGACGGCAGCGAGAGCAGCGAAGCCACGAACGCCACAGGCATGAGGGAAGAACACAGGCAGCTTAGCCACAAGAACATGGCTGACCACCCGGGAAGAACAGAACCGGATCAACGCAAAACGCGCTCCGGACCCAAACGCCGTGGCAAGCAAACAACAGCGGAGGGCCGCCACTGAACACAAAAAGACACACCCCCGGCCCGACCAATGAAGCACCAACAAACCCTGGACCCCTCCAGAATGCAGCAGCCCCACCCCGCACCAGAAAAGATGGAGACTGCTGCCACCAAACAACCAAAACGCTAAAACCGAAGGGGCACTACCAACCGAGGAGAAGACAGAGCACGCTGACCAGAGACCAGGATGGTGCAAGCGGCGCACGAACAGGCCGGAGGTGAAACGACGCACAAGACAGCTGACTAACGGTGCAGAAGCAACACCAAGACCGAAAGCAAGCTGAAGCGGCTCCGCCCGCGCCGCACGAAAAGAGGCGACAGTATGCGGCAAGACGACGGCCCCCAACCCCCACCAGAAAACCAAGCCGAGAGTAAACCAAGCCAACAAGAGTAAACACCTAAGAAGGGACAGGAAAAGGAAGGACCGCCAAAATACCCCATACTGCCGCCAAGAGAAGCACGCAGGTGGGACACCAACCACGAAGCCACCCGACCACCAACCGGAGGCGAGACCGCGAGGCAGAACATAAGCAGCCCCTCCGAGCCCAGGAAAAAGGCGGAGCCGCGGGAAGATCTCGGGCGCGACCACCGAAACCCAGGCGGCACAAGGAGATGGAACGTCTGCCGAACAGAAAAACTCCCCAAAGCATGCAAGCCCGCCAGGAGTTCAGAAACGACGGGTCCGACGTGAGACATCGCAAGACCCCCAAAAAAAAACCAACCAGCAGGGCAAGCTAGGAAACCAAAGAAGGCGGAAGGGTTGCCGCCAGAACAGTACCCGAACCAAGGGGTACGAACAACTGCAATAGACCGAGACAAAGAAGCACATCACAGGACACAGGCTGACCACCGCCTAAGAACACACGCAGAATATCCCTGCTGCAGAGGAGGCAGGAAGAAAGAGCAGAAGCACAAAAACCCCAGGAGAACAACCAGGGGTGGACAATCAGGCAGGGACAGAAAAACCCCCACGCAATCCCCAGGCACAAAACGGCAGCAAAGTGCCACTCCACAACCGGACACAGGAACAAGGACACGCCACCGTGAAACACGGTACCAATGCACACATGCAGCAGCAGCAACAGGCACCACTGCAACATGCAACATGTAAATAGCAACTCCCTTCTGCAAAGGCAGAGAACGGAGCAGGCAGACCCCAGACAGGGCCAACGGAGACACGACAAAACCCTGCAGGCCCAGAAACCTGCACCAGGCGACCGACGGCGGAGAAAACCCCGCTCAATACCTGCTGGATGAGGTACTGGCAGCTCTTTCACACCTCAAGCCCGGCCCAAGGCCAGGCTAGACCGGCCAGAGGGTGGCCCACCAGGCAGCTGCTAGGAGCAGTCCACCGGCCCACATACCTCCACAACAAGGACGGGCCGGAACTGCCATACGAAAACAGGCTAGTGCGCCCTGGAAGTCCACAGACGAACCAGCAAGAAAGCTTATGCTCGCAAGTAGGTCGTGTAACAAGCACAGACCTCTGATGGTAATACAGTGTTCCCCAAATGTGCCAATAGCACCACTGCACTCCACTGGTACTATCCCGCAAGTTCTACCAGATAGGCGGGACCCAAGAGCCAGAGCTCAAATCCTGCAAGCACAGCCAGGAGCCTTACCAGATGAGTACAGAACCAACCCAACCACCCCCACACCTCACAACATTAAAAAAGGAGGGTCCCCTGAATGACTCCAGCATGGGTTGGACATGAACATGAGGGGGACAGGAAGGGTTGAAAAAAGGGACAGTCACTGGTGTGCGAACGGTCTCAGTCGTACAAAAATATACCTAAATAAAGACAGGTAAATAAACAACACCGCATCCAGCGCCCGGCCAAAAGACGCCAGACCGCAGAAACTCACCTGGCGAATGGTGGCACGAACTTGACACGACGCAACCGTGCCCAGAAGAACCTGGGAGCACCGCCAGGTGAAGACGCCAGAGCCGGACCCTGCCGGACCCGCAGGAGAGCAGGGAGAGGCGAAGGAGGCGTCTACACCCATGACACAGGGAAAACTGCGGTGTCCTCCCCATAACTGGGAACCAGGACACTCCCGGCGCGAAGGGGCACATACCGCAGCCAGGGAGAAGAACGAGAGGCGAAGCACTGTAGCAAAAAGGGCACAAAACACCAGCACTAAAACACCGCCCAGACCAAAACAAACTTCACGGCGCATGCGCATAACACGCTGGCCGAACTGCACACCCTCCCAGCAGGAAGGCGCCAGCCAGGACCACTGCACGAGAAAAGTAGCCAAAAGAGGAAGCAGGAACAATAAAACCGGCCAAAGAAGCAAAGAGCCCAAAAAGGAACCCAACCGGGCGACTAGTAGCCCAACCGGGCGACAAGTAGCCCAACCGGGCGACAAGTAGCCCAACCGGGCGACAAGTAGCCCAACCGGGCGACAAGTAGCCCAGCCGGGCGACAAGTAGCCCAACAGGGCGACAAGTAGCCCAACAGGGCGACAAGTAGCCCAACCGGGCGACAAGTAGCCCAACAGGGCGACTAGTAGCCCAACAGGGCGACAAGGACGAGGAGCCGACAGATGTTCCAATAATGCGGGAAGTAGCGAAAAACCTTCCCGTACCCTCGAGAACACAGAAGCCAACACTAGTAACGAAGGCACACGAAGGCGCAGGCGCACCCGAGATCAGAAGTCATGCAGAACCCCATCGAACGGGGAAACATGACGAAAACACCGTCCCAAAAAGGGGTGGGAGGAAACATCCACCCACAGTACGGAACCAACCGACTCAAAGGCCAAGGAACCGAGCCCGGGGAGGGGCCGACGCCCAACAACACGTACGGCGAGTGGGGAGGAAAGACCCCACTCCGCGTAACCACAAGCCCCGCCTAGAGGGGGATAAAAAAAAACCACGGGGTCTAACGGGGCCAAGGCCCCCAAGTCAGCCCCTCCCCAGCCCCGGGAACCTACACGACAGGCCTCGGGGCCGAGCCGTTTCCCCAAAGCCCCGGCCGTACCAGAAAACCGGGGCAGCCGTGAAAACACTAAGGAAGGGAGCCCAATGGCAGACTCGTACAACACGGCTGGAGGAACAGGCTCAAATGCCCCCGTCACTACCCTGGAAGGGGAATTCCCCGAGACTGCCCGAGTCTCAACACCACCAAAAACCCCGCCCCGAACCTACAGACTGTAAGGAACCGGATGCAGGCAGGAAAGGTGATCCAGGGGAAAGACAAGGGGGCGTGGATGGAACCGAAGCAACCAACACCCCCAAGTCCCAAAACAAACTACAACGGGGCAGCCCCGGGGCTCCCGGGGAGGAAACCACGAGAACGTTGCCACCACCAAGGCTGAAGTGCAACGCCCCTGCTGCCCGCACCCGCTTTGTTAGCACAACTGGGTAACCGAGCCACAACGAGCAACCAAACTCGCAGGACTCCGGGTCGAAGGTGTCACCGACCCCACAGGCAGCAGACGGAGGCAAAACAGAGTGTCACCCAGAGACAAAGGGTGAGAGCAACCCTCAAACTCGCTGAAAGCGAGGGGGGAACTCTGGGGTCACATCCATCGGACCCGCGCGCCCCCTGGGGGTTCCCAGGGTCCCGAGCGTTTACTTTAAGAGGACTCGCGCTCAGGTAATCCCAGGCAGGGTACTGCTAACCGGCACCCAAAGCTACCAAACAACTTTCTAAGAGCTGAACCCCCGGGACGTGTACACTCACGGGGACCTAGCAGGGGTACCACCAGAAAATACTCAGAACACAAGGGACACAAGGGGCAAGAACGAAGGCAGACCCCCACCAGGTAGATAAACAAAAAGAAAAAGAAAACCCCGCAAGAGGACAGCGTACCCAAGCGGAACAGAGCCAGCCGCTATGATTGGTAAAGACAAGCTGCACAGTACCCTGCGCCCCACCAGTGCAAACACTGCCCCTTACTCTAAGGCGAACAAGGGAGACAGAACACCCGAGCACACAAAGAGCGGCCGAAAACCAAGCAGTAAACGGCCAAGCAGGGGCAGGACCCAAGGAACTTGTGGAAGGTGGCCCCAAGCCTCAAGGGCAGTACTTACAGGGCACCTAGGGAAGGGAACCCGAGGCGCATGCAGCCCGAGTACTGAAGAATCACTCCCGGCTCACGCACCACCTAGAAAACAGACACCACACTCTAGGTACAGTGCTGAAACAACCACTGGAGCCGGAGCACATAACCATTGCCTATAGCATCAGCCGAAGAACTGATGGGTGGATAGCCGGCGTGGGAGGTCTGGGGCTCCCCCTTCCCCCTCCCGGGGAGGGGGGAGCTGCGCAGACAGCGGCGCGGTGACGTATGACGTCATACTAATTTCCTTGTTTTCTGTTGAAGAGTTCTATCCACTAGTTCGGCTTAGGTAGCAATTTTCACCAGAATAGGGGTTTGTTTTGAAATGCTTACCTTTCTGGATGCTTGACCCGGTCGATGGCAGACATAGAATGCTTCCAACCACACGGGGGTTTCTACAGGCCATTGCTCCCCTTGCCTCTCTGAGGGGGCCAGGTTCTGGCTCGTGGTCCCCGGTAGGCCCTAGAACTCCATACACATGACTGATGCCAAAGTCTGACATTAGCATATCAGGCGGTAAAGCTCCGGGGAGCCGACGGGGCTCCCCCCAGAAAATGCAATCATTTATAAATCAAAAAATATTATTTGAAAAAATATATTGGATTCATCTATTATACATGAAAATAATTAGATGTTTTAGAAGCTAATACAGTTAATCATTGTCATTAAACTATTTTTTACTTTTCAGAGAGAGGGAAACATCAGCCAGTAGGATATACAGGAAAAAAAAAAAGTTACCAATAAGATACCCACCTATTTGCATACTGAATAGTATCATGAAGCCTCAGCACTGTTACACCTCAGAAAACCTTCCAAAGCAGTGTACCATAATTTCATTACTGTAGTTGTAAAGGGCTTCCCATGAGCTATTATTTAAAATGTTACAAATGTTACTCTTAAGTTGATTCCAGCTAATATTTTCTTTCAATCCTCACATTCTCACACATCATAACGGTCTTCCACTCCTCTTCCTCCTCATCTTCAGAATGATATATAGTAGCTGCGTTGAAGAGAGTTCAACAATGAGTAATAAAAATTATTCCAGAACTAAGTCGATTCATATCAGGAAAGGTTGAGGGCCATAGGGCTAACAACACTGCAAACCAGACATGACAGTGTTGATCCCATTGAAACTTCAAATAGTGAACAAGTTGGAGGATACTGAACCAGATAAATTTTTCAAAAATGTCAGATGTAACAAAAACAAGAGCAATGGTTTCAAGCTCAACAAGCCACAATGTAGAACAGAAACCAGGAGATGCTTTTTTTACCCATAGGGTTACAAACCCATGGAACCGTCTACCCATCAAAGCTGTAAATAGTAAAACACTGCTGAATTTTAAAATCCAGTTTGAAGAAATCATCAGAACAAATGGGGGACCTTCAACAAACCGCCAGCTTCCTGTCTTCGTAGATAGAAGGCATTACAAAAATAGTGGCCCTTGGGTAAATTCAGGTAAAATGAATTTAAATACACAGCTTTGAGAAAAAATACTACGAGTCGAAGGGGAAATTGTAAAAGAGGCAAGGACAGGAAGACCAACACCCAGTCAAGAGACTAGAATGGCTCAGGAGAAGCATAAGCTAAGAGATAAAAATACTGTATGTGATGAGACAACCGGCAGAACAGCGCCGAGGAAAAGTCAACAGTGAATACAAGCAACAGCAGCTCCACTAATGCTGAGTGATAAGAAATGATAGTATTAGGCATGAGGTGCTGATCTAGAAACAACCAAGACAAAAGGGTCAGGACAGCCTTGGCTGAAACCGACAAAAGACGACAAAGACAGATAATTAAAAACTGAGCACCAGCCAATCTCGTTATGCTGCTGTGAGGAAAGATGCAGATGGGACACCAGTAAACCAGACACTTACTTCCCATAGAGATGATAGTATTAGGCAATAGACGCACATCAAGATGCATAGATGCTCCAGATGCATAAAGCGGAGAAGGTCAAACCATCAAGGTACATCGTTAGGCCGATCTGCTAAAAGAAGCAGAGCCATGGAAAAATACCCAGTCACTGATCTAGAAGCAGTGGAAATCATGACTGGGCTGGCCACCCAGGAGCCAGAAGGATCACCCTCCCCAAATACAACTCCAGAATGAATAGAACCTGGAACAACAACTGAACTGGGGTGAAAATGATAAATGCACCTCCACCTCTATCAGTCCAGTCGAAAGGCATCCACTGCAAAAAAGCTTTATGATCAGGAAACAAAGCCACGTAGGAGGTAAGGCACTGGCTCCGTGCTGACATGAGAAGATCCACCTTGGACCAATAGAACGTCTCACAGATCCAATGGAAGGACACATTATTGACTGTCTATTCAGCAGAAATAGAATAGAATTGAGATAACCCTCCTGCGAGAATGTTGACCGCACTCCGCTCATGAACCATAAAGAAAACCAAACCCTGCCAGTTCAAGTAATGACCCACAAGGAAGCAATTGGAGTAGAGCCAGAGCCCAGAGAAAGTCAAATCTTCCTCATGACACAATACTGTCTAAGTACAATTATCCGAACTATATGGTAAAAACCCTTCACTGAATAAGCCAGACGTCTGGATAAGCAGAATTCTTAAGGAAGTCCAAAAATGACCACATTCGCAATATTTTGTATGCCACCCAACATAATTTGAATTTCCACACACACACACTTTAAATAAAAACAAGCGTTGAATGTGATAAAATGCCAATTTCTGGGAGAGCCCCAGTGGTTCCCTGAAGCTACCATCTACTAGGTGCCATCAGTTGTGGAGTTCTCTAGCCAACTGGGGACCCAGAGCCAGAACCTGGTTCTCTCATAAAGGTGCAGGTCATGGTGGCATTTATATATTAAGTTATTAATTTATGCCATAAACAAGGAAGGCACCCAGAAAGTCAGCGAGTCTAAACAAACTACAGCTGGCTGCCTCAGAGACTACAGGCTCAAAAAAATGGCCATACAACTCCCCAAACTATATAAACAAACGATTAAAAATGTTATAAAACTAGTGCCCACTCATTTGCCCCACCCTCTTCCTCATTTAGGGGGAGGAGAGGGCAGGCCATGACTCACAGGCCACTCCACTGTCAGTTTGATGAATGATGTAAGAACACAACTCCCTGGGGGAGGGAGGGTGTCTGGGAACCACCGTGGCTCATTCAGAAATTGTTTCATTACATTCAACGTTTATTTTCTGGGGAGTCTCTTGTTAAAGGCTGGGTCCATCTACGAAAAGAAGTCCAAGATACGCTGGTGCTGAAATATGTTCATACGAACCACTAAGACAGAATGCAGAGATGGAAATCTCCAAAAATACAACTATTCTAAGGCACCAAATGGGACTCATAATCAAACCCAGAGGGGAGTTTTTAATGATCATACACATATATTGAGATGGTACAAGAAAAAAAAAAGAGGGAAGGAGTTGAAGGGATACCCATGGACCCTCCTTGGGCTCCTCCTCCCAACCTGTTCTGAATAGTACAGTATATCACATTTTGAAATACAAGTTCCCTAAGGCCAAAAACCGATGTACAGGTACTAAAATGTTAGGGGTTAATGTCCAGTTTTCTGTTTCTGGGGCCTCATGTAGGTTAAGTTCGGGAAATTTAGCACAACAGTTTCGTGACAATGGGAATGCTCGGGAGAATGGGCTACCCCCACAGTCCTTGAAACTTGCCATAAAGGCTCTGGGGAAAGAGCCATAGTCCTTGCCCAACACAGATGGATGCCTTGAAACCCTGGCAGGATATAAAGATTCGGCTGCCTCTGCTGACATAGTGGATGGGACTACCCCTGAAGGTCACACTACACCCTGAGCTAAACCCTGACTTGACACTGAAACCTTTGGATACTTAAGAGCTGGAACTAAGGGGAGGGGGAGACCAGAGACCAGATCAGATTTTGAGGTTTGCCTGAAATTAAGGCAAACCACACCAGCAAGGAAAGGAAGAGGAGTCGCAGACTTGGTCCAGGTGGTCACAAATACCTCCAATTCTGGATCCGTAAACACCATAGGGGCCAACTCTGGGGCATTCTGATGATCAATATACCACAAATGCTTAACTCTAGCAAACTTAGGTAGCAAGATGGCAGCTGGTTGAAAACTTCCAAACCCATTGCCAAATCAGCAAATGCAAAGACACAGTGAGAACCAACCTGACAGGACTCAGGATCGTAGGTGTTATTGACCCAGCAGGTAGCAATGTGGAGGCAGAATGAATGATCATCATCATCAAGTAGCAAAGGCGAACACCCATCAGACTCGCATTCCGTTAGTTCCAATGAATCCCTTGTCCTGTGTGAATCATTTGTGGAGTTGTGTGGTGGTTTCAAGGCTTCATTTTCTGTGAACCCTTTAGTTGTCTGTAAAGCTTTGCTGACTTCTGGATGCTTTCCCAGTGGGATTGAGAGGTGTCACTTGCTCCCTGTGCCTCCGTGTGGGGGACAAAGTTCTAGATCTGGTACCCAGAAGACCAAACAGTTTCCATGATTGATGTGACCCATTAGCATGGAGCAATCTCAATAACCGAATTTCAGGAAGCCACAAGGGGGGAAGGGGGCTCTCGTATAAATGAGGCATTTCATTTCAACCAAGATTTTTTTATTTAAAAAAAAGTAAAAAAGTTATGAGGGGGGAAGGGGGGGGGAGTATGGAAATATGTTTTATTTTCAGGCTATAAAAGAGTTCCACATAAAACACACCGGTACAGTATTTAAATTTATAACAACATTTTTTTAATAAGTTGGTTTAAGTAATAAATTAAGAAACAAAAAACTTCTATACATTGACAAAATTCAAGCTATTTTCTGAACTTACACTATTTCCATCAACAAAGGGTGTCTGCAAGGTTTTCAAGAGTGATTTGGTTTTTCCTGTAAGTCTCCTCACTCCTCTTCTTTCTGAATTATAGACATTTATTATTTCTGGGGAGGTGGGAGTGCCTGCCTTGCTGCTTTGATTTGAATTTGGTCTCTCATTGACAAGTTGGCTGACTGGAAAACTCTGATTGGCAATGCTCGAACCTGGTGACTTATCTTGGCTGATCCCAGATAAAGGCCGTGGGAGGCTTTTATTTACTGTAGAAGTTACGGGAGATTTATCCTGGCTTGATACAGTTGATCGTGAATCTGTGGATTGTGTGTTCAAGTCCAAAAGTTTACGCTTCAATTCCGGACTACTGTTGTGGCTCGAGTCTGGTGTTGATCTGCCACTGCCACTAACGTCACCTGCAAAAACACACTCATGTTATGCATATATTGTAGGCAGGTCTACTGTATATATAAAATAATAACTTATAGGTGAATTGTATGTTTTTAGTATTATTAAGAGAAAACTAATTACTGTATTCACTATATCTAATCACATCTATACAGCATAAGGAAAAACAATCACTAGGCAATGTCAACTACACCAAAAATGCATTAGTACTACATTAACAAACTGAACATTATACAAACATAGCACAATGTAAAATGGTTAACTAATAAAACAAGACTGTGTGCATGTTTACCATCTCGAGTTGAGCTTATACGATTCCTACTGGTGCGCTGCAGGACAGGCGAGCCTGGCAGAGAGCGGTGTTTAGGTGGCCGGCCTCCGTTGAATGTCCCCATTATCCCAGCAAGTAAGTGAGAGGGGCTAACAGCACGTGATCCTCCAGGCACACCACCACCATCATCAATACCGCCACTGTTGCTAACTAATGAAACTCCTGAACCACCAATACCAACACAGGAGGTACCAGTGTGATCAATGCTTTTACTACTACCAACACCACAACTATTGCTACCCGTAATACTACTACCACCACCAATTGAGGATGAGGCCGTAGTTCTGGTTTCACTGCCACCACCTTGGCTACTGCTACTCATAACACTACTACAAGATACACTCCCTCCACCACGAGCAACGCCAGCATCACTAGTTCCAATGCAACCAGGGGTACCACTACTTGAGGTGTCTACCCAGGCACTAGAGGACTTTTCTCCACTATAACTACTGTTGGCAGTGCAAGGTGCGACAATGGACTGGCCACTGGAAGCTATATGGAGTCTACCTGAGGTATCCTCCCCGATAACTGGCGAAGCACCATCTGAACCAACGGCTTTTTGCTCGGCTACCACCTGGGAAAATTTGCTAAGTGTTAGTAAAGCAAATACTGCAAAGGTTATCAGCATACAGACAAGACTTTTTACATTTATGACAATGCACATTTTAAGGAATAAGTAAATAGTGGCCGAGGTAAAAAATAAAGAATGAATCATATAGGGGAATAAATGGAATGAAATGTTCCTTTTTGAGCTTGTCCCTTGGTTGTTCTGAGCCAAGCCTAATTTGCCTATCCATTCTATTGTACACACACCCAGCTTTGTTGACTTATCCCCCACCATTACTAGTATCTTCACAAGTGGTCTTGCTATGTAAATTGGCAAAGAAGACAATGCAGAATTCTCAATCTATAATGGAGTGATTTACATACTGTTAAACACATGAAAATTACCAACCACTCAAAACCTCCTGCAAGTGATCCTTGGAGTCACAAGGAAGTGAACATTGCTCTAATAACTACTGGTTAGAAATGCTGGCTATAACCATAAACTGCCACTAAATGGCAACCTGCCATAAGACAACAGGGTCAAGGGAGTAGGCTGCACTCGAAGCTCAGTCTAAACAAAACAAGGCGTAGTAGGTGAGGTCATAGCCAAGCTACAACCTGAGACAATGAGCCTCAAGGCAGGAAGCATGTTGGATAACAACCAGTGTGACCAGATCTCCATTCATGGATCATCACTTTGCATGGACTTTCCATGCACCGAAGAGGATGGAGAGACAAAATGAGTACAGTAAACAAGGATCTCAAGGGCACTTGGCAGTGGTTGGAGGTAGCATGAGGAAGTAATGAGTCTGTTGAGCTCAGCAGTTTCTAAGTGGATTTCTAGTCTTAGTTATGTGGTGTTTGGATTTGAAGGGGAAGATGGGTTGATAATGAAATAAGTTGAGAGTTAAGAGTTTTAGGTTAGAGCATATATATAAATCAGTGAAGTTAAAACTGTGGAAGTTATTTTGTGTGTCTAAACCTTATTTCTGTGTCAAAGATAAACTATGGACTTACAGTTGTCCTGGGTCAAGTTACTTTTCACAAAAATAAATGATCAATCACTTTGTTTTATTACAGACTGAACAAATACTGTTCATTTTTATACCTGACATACATCACTTAAACAGTAGTCAAAACCCCAAATGCTATGAAGGTATCTATAGAAACCCAGTTCCAAAACAAATTGAACTGGAAGAAATGCAACCTGACCAGCATAATTGTCAAACGAAGGCCGAGAAGAACCATAAGGTAAGTAGGCCACACAATTCCCCTGCATAGCCAGGAAAACTGCCTCCTCACTCTCACCTCTGTCACTGATAGACGCCTCACGACACTACTACACTCCTCCAGGACCTTCATTCATCATCAATATGTCCATGAAAATTGAGCTCACGCAAGTCTAGACACTAGTATAAACAATACTCACAGGACACACCCCATACCACAGGTGAGACATCACAGGTGCACCAGCTGGTGGGTGATTATAACCTACAAACTGCTCATTATCCTTCCAGTGACTTGTTCCAGTCAACCATTGACAAAGAATGTGACATCACCATCAGGGGTATAAGTACACCTGGCCTCAGCCGTCAAAGTCAGTCTCTCTTTGGGTGCTCAGGCATCACTAAGCTGGCACAGTGCTAGCCTGCTTCTCCAGACCACGCTTCACGTCCAGGTTGTAGCGTTTTGTATAGTGTAATCATTTAAGTCACAAGTGTTATTTTCATTGTTAACGTAAACTTTCATATGTTTTTTGCTATTGTGTATTTGCCAAGTATTATCAGTCAGGAGTTTTTGTAATTCAGATGTTATTTGTTTATCTTTATTATAGAGCAAATTGTTATATTTTTGGTCTGAGTTTACTTCTACACTTGCCCATTTCTCACACTGCAAAAGCCAATGAGTTTTTCTTTTTATTTAATTAATGTGTGAGCCACATTCCATCTGCCTGGTACAGCAGCAGTACCATTACACATCACACAGCAAACGAATAGCACAACTGTGCAAGGAAGACACTAATGGTGGTGAAGACACACTTACCTGATGAAAAAACTAGAGATGGAAATTGCAAAAAAACCTTATGGTCCGATGTCTTCTGCATTCAGTTTGAGCCATCTTTCTGACTACTCAAGCAGTTAGCTCCTCACTCAAGGATCTGCGCTTCTGTCTCTGATCAATGATCACTCATCTTTTAATTGTTCTATTTCTGCTGTGCTCCTGGTCTGGCTCTGCTGGTCTCAGGAACCCTTTGACCCAAGGAACCAAGCCCCGAATGCAGCAAGGGCAAATGACTCTCAACAAGAGGAGAGAAAATATATGGGCGAAGTAAAACAATGTTCCACCAAAAAACCAGCACTGAATGTAATGAAACACCATTTTCTGGGCGAGTCCAGGAGGCACCCCAGAACGATACCGGGCTGATATGTATTAGACTGTGGCATCAGTCAATTTGAATTGAGTTCTAAGCCTACAGAGGACCATGAGCCAGAACCTGGCCCCCTCAGCAAGGCACGAGGAGCAACAGCCTATAGAAACCCCCATGTGGTTGGAAGCATTCTATGCCTACCATCTACCTGGTTAGGTTAGGCACCCAGAAAGGTAGGTGTCCCAAAACAAACCCCAACTGGTGAAACATTGCTACCAAAAACCGAACTGTTAAGCAGAACTGCTCAATCTGAAAACAAGCAAACAAGCATGACGTCACAGCTGCCACTCCGCCACCTGTCTGTGCAGCTTCCCCCCTCCTCGGGAGCGGGAAGGGAAAGCCCCAGACCCCACGCCGGCTATCCACACTCAGTTCAGAGGCTGAATGTCAAAAAATGCGAAAATCTGCCGACCGGAGGGAGGATTGCCAGGGAGCCTTTGGGATTCGCCCAGAAAATGGCGTTTCATTACATTCAACACTGGTTTTCTGTGGAGACTCCCTCCGGCTCCCTGGAGCTACCTAACTGAAGACAAGTAAAAGAGGGACGTACCTGGGAGGTGGCCGCCATTCGTGCCTAAACTTGAAGTCTAGACAACTGGCTGCAACCTGCGACCCAAAGTGACACACGCCCAACTAGGACCAGGAACATTAACGAGGTAACGGGCGACCAGAACCCTGTTCGACCACCAAAATCCCCACTCCCAAATATTAGCTTACTCGATTTAACGGCCTCTTATTTACCATTCTGCTAGTTCCAACAACCGGTTTTCGCGACCGGTATCTGGAGCCTCAAATACCTGTCTGGCAGTCGATAAAACAATAGGTCGGTATTGGATATGTTTTGGCATTGGCGCACCCTCACATGGAAAGCCACCACTGCCCTCGATCATCCAGTCGTAAATTAAATCTTGACTTTTTTGGTAAAAATATAGTTTAATGAAGCAAATTATAAATTATTATTAATAACACATTTGGAAACAATTGTTATTAAGCAAAATTCTTTATTTTAAGAGGAAGCAGGAACAATAAAACCGGCCAAAGAAGCAAAGAGCCCAAAAAGGAACCCAACCGGGCGACAAGTAGCCCAACCGGGCGACAAGTAGCCCAACCGGGCGACAAGTAGCCCAACCGGGCGACAAGTAGCCCAAACGGGCGACAAGTAGCTCAACCGGGCGACAAGTAGCCCAACCGGGCGACAAGTAGCCCAACAGGGCGACAAGCACGAGGAGCCGACAGACGTTCCAATAATGCGGGAAGTAGCAAAAAACCTTCCCATACCCTCGAGAACACAGAAGCCAACACTAGTCCCGAAGGCACACGAAGGCGCAGGCGCACCCGAGATCAGAAGTCACGCAGAACCCCATCGAACGGGGAAACATGACAAAAACACCGTCCCAAAAAGGGGGGGGGGGGAGGAAACATCCACCCACAGGACGGAACCAACCGCCTCAAAGGCCAAGGAACCGAGCCCGGGGAGGGGCCGACGTCCAACAGCACGTACGGCGAGTGGGGAGGAAAGACCCCACTCCGCGTAACCACAAGCCCTGCCTAGAGGGGGATAAAAAACCCCACGGGGTCTAACGGGGCCAAGGCCCCCCCAAGTCAGCCCCTCCCCAGCCCCGGGAACCTACATGACAGGCCCCGGGGCCGAGCCGTTCCCCCAAAGCCCCGGCCGTACCAGAAAACCAGGGCAGCCGTGAAAACACTAAGGAAGGGAGCCCACTGGTAGACTCATACAACACGGCTGGAGGAACAGGCCCAAATGCCCCCGTCACTACCCCGGAAGGGGAATTCCCCGAGACTGCCCGAGTCTCAACACCACCAAAAACCCCGCCCCGAACCTACAGACGGTAAGGAACCGGATGCAGGCAGGAAGGGTGAACCAGGGGAAAGACAAGGGGGCATGGATGGAACCGAAGCAACCAACACCCCCAAGTCCCAAAACGAACTACAACGGGGCAGCCCCGGGGCTCCCGGGGAGGAAACCACGAGAACGTTGCCACCACCAAGGCTCAAGTGCAACGCCCCTGCTGCCCGCACCCGCTTTGTTAGCACAACTGGGTAACCGAGCCACAACGAGCAACCAAACTCGCAGGACTCCGGGTCGAAGGTGTCACCGACCCCACAGGCAGCAGACGGAGGCAAAACAGAGAGTCACCCAGAGACAAAAGGTGAGAGCAACCCTCAAACCCGCTGGAAGCGAGGGGGGGGGGCTCCGGGGTCACATCCATCAGACCCGCGCGCCCCCAGGGGTTTCCCAGGGTCCCGAGCGTTTACTTTAAGAGAACTCGCGCTCAGGTAATCCCAGGCAGGGTACTGCTAACCGGCACCCAAAGCTACCAAACAACTTTCTAAGAGCTGAACCCCCGGGACGTGTACACTCACGGGGACCTAGCAGGGGTACCACCAGAAAATACTCAGAACACAAGGGACACAAGGGGCAAGAACAAAGGCAGACCCCCCACCAGGTAGATCAACAAAAAGAAAAAGAAAACCCCGCAAGAGGACAGCGTACCCAAGCGGAACAGAGCCGGCCGCTATGATTGGTAAAGACAAGCTGCACAGTACCCCGCGCCCCACCAGTGCAAACACTGCCCCTTACTCTAAGGCGAACAAGGGAGACAGAACACCCGAGCACACAAAGAGCGGCCGAAAACCAAGCAGTAAACGGCCAAGCAAGGGCAGGACCCAAGGAACTTGTGGAAGGTGGCCCCAAGCCCCAAGGGCAGTACTTACAGGGCACCTAGGGAAGGGAACCCTAGGCGCATGCAGCCCGAGTACTGAAGAATCACTCCCGGCTCACGCACCACCTAGAAAACAGACACCACACTCTAGGTACAGTGCTGAAACAACCACTGGAGCCGGAGCACATAACCATTGCCTATAGCATCAGCCGAAGAACTGATGGGTGGATAGCCAGCGTGGGAGGTCTGGGGCTCCCCCTTCCCCCTCCCGGGGAGGGGGGAGCTGCGCAGACAGCGGCACGGTGACGTATGACGTCATACTAGTTTCCTTGTTTTCTGTTGAAGAGTTCTATCCCCTAGTTCGGCTTAGGTAGCAATTTTCACCAGAATAGGGGTTTGTTTTGGAATGCTTACCTTTCTGGATGCTTGACCCGGTCGATGGCAGACATAGAATGCTTCCAACCACACGGGGGTTTCTATAGGCCATTGCTCCCCTTGCCTCTCTGAGGGGGCCAGGTTCTGGCTCGTGGTCCGCGGTAAGCCCTAGAACTCCATACACATGACTGATGCCAAAGTCTGACATTAGCATATCAGCCGGCAAAGCTCCGGGGAGCCGACGGGGCTCCCCCCAGAAAAGTTTCAAAAACTGTTGGCATTCTTTCTAAGATCAGATATTATGTACCCCGCCCTGCCCTGGTGACTCTCTATTACTCCCTCATCTATCCATATCTCAACTATGGTATTTGTCCTTGGGGTTCTACTACCCAAAATCATTTACATCCTCTAATTACTCAACACAAAGCTGCTATTAGGACAATATACAACTCTAGCCCCAGACATCACTCGGTACCCCTACTCAAATCTCTGAATATGTTAGATATTAAGTCACTGCACATTCCCTCATGTGTATTATACATATATAAAATGCTTACTGTAATGCCAATCCTGACCTCAAAAGCTTCATTGAAGGTTGTAACAGAACCCATGAGCACCACACCAGAAATAAATACAGTTTTGATATTCCAAGAGTACGACTTAATCAAACTAGAAACGCTCTACAAATCAAGGGACCCAGAATGTGGAATGACCTTCCCAACCATGTTAAAGATTGTACCTCTCTCAACCAGTTTAAGATAAAAACGAAACACTACCTAATAAATTCCCTGTAACCTACCTTACCCCTCTGTTGTCAACCCATGTCTGTTTTTTTTTTAAACAATGCTGTTTGAATGTAAATGTCTGTAATAATTTGTAATTGTATTTGTGCTGCTTTTTCAGCCATGTTCCCTCCTCTTTTACCTCAATTTTTATTTGTTCTCAACACATTTTATTCTTTATACCCATTAGTATTAAGCTTTAGTCATTAATGTTTTTCCTGCCCGAAACGCTTTGCGTAATAGTGGCTTTAGGCATTGTATGTACTAGCTCTATCTATTAATCCAACAAACTTTGTAAAATCTCTTGTATGTATGTACCTTACCTAAATAAACATTTATTTATATATTTATTTATACTTGTAAGTACAAGATCTTGTCATTGTTTTATTGTGTCTGTGTTGATCTGAGAGTATCAGCCACAGTTCTCACCTTTCATACCTGACACAGGTATAGGTGAATCGACGGTGTATGCGTGTTTATCTGTGTGGTACCACAACATTACACTCGTCTGTGAATGTGAGCTTCACATACACCACACATATAGTATTGTGTGAAATTATTATTGTGCATGTTATTGCCTGTCCCATTGACAGTGCCATTGTGTTTATTGCATATCATCATTACCGAGTATCCGGTTGGAACTCTTGTGATCCCTTTGCATACCGGCAGTTAGGTTGCCGTGTTAATGATTGGCTGTCAACTGTGTTAAGTTAGGTGTTTCACCATGAGTGGATCCGAGTCATTTAGCCAGACGTCAAGAGTCTCGCTAATGCAACCATAGCCTTTCTGACGCCAATCTAAAGTAAATCAAGCACCCTTTGTATTAGTGGTTAAGTTAGTAAATAAACTACTGTTAAGCTTTATGCGGTGTTTCCGTTGAACCACTTCTGAATACTGCCAACAAATTACTCAAGCCTTCAGCTCTAGGTGTCTTCAATACTGAGTTGCCTAATTCACTAAACTATAAATGTGATGAGGACCCTAGGAGTCCCTTAAAGTGTTAAATCATTGAGGAGATCCCAACGATCAACGTGGAGCAGAACCAGGTGAGGCTAGTCTGAGAAGAGATCCTCAAGGACTCTTAACTCGATCTTGCTCCCAGACCCTGTACGGTTGCTCTAGTATTTTCTCTGCTAATTCCGACAGCTTCGTGAAGTGTCTGCCACATGTACATTGGCGACGTACGCATTGCAGTCGAGAAAGCAAAAAAGAAAACCCCCACATTGATAAATTCATGATTTCAACGGTCCATGAAAAATCATCATCTACAAGCCATGCTGTACTCACTGGGAATTCAACAAGTTGTGGAGCATCCGCCGGCAACGAATGCCCTACAAGCCATGCTGCACCTGCTGATGCTGAATTCTCATTAATTGTCTGATGCTGAATGTCTAACCAGAGTTCTCATTATGCCAGACACACTCCTTTTCTAACTCATCCTACTCTCATTTCAATGGCACAAACTACTCCTATCAGTTGCACATCCCAGGTATTAAAGCTCACTGACCATTTCTAGTCCTTAATTAACTATTTAAATTTTGTGGCTCAGTTTCCTCCCTGGAGGAAACTAACCTGAATAGAGTAAAAACATTTCATCGCTGTTTGTGCGCTTGGCTAACAAGCAACCTAGTTTTTTATTTGGTGTGGGTCTCACGCATGCTTTAGTGACATTTTATACATATGTTACTCTAGAACATTCTATTGCGAACACATTGATACCAAAAAGAAACACATACATCAATAAATAAGGTCACAACACTGAAAAGAGTATACACTTTTCAGTGTTGGCGCTTGAGTGCCCGACACGTTAGGCCCATAAGGGGAAAGTTTCACGGCTGACTGCTGGGAGCGCGATAGTGTCTGCTTAAAACTACTGTATTATCTGCATACATCAAATTTAACTCTTAATTTCTTATTTTAGGACTACTGTATATGCAAATGTACATCCCATTCAAACTTTCCTACCTTGACCTACCTCATGACTTCATCCATGTGTATAATACTGAACAACTGAAGTGCCATCACACACTCCTGGCATACACGTAAGTTATGTTAGTATCAAACCAATCACTCGTTACACAAACAATTACACATGAATTACCTCCCGAACACAAACTTTTCTCAGCATTTAACACATCTGGCACAGTCAATGAAAACTTGCTTTATGAACACAGATTACTCAGATTAACCAGTTTCTCCTTTTTAGGTTGTTGGAATAATCAGTAATAAAATTGAGAGAGCAAGCAGTGCAGAAATGGCAAAGCAAGGTAAAAAAAAACACCAGTGGTGAATGTAATGAAACATCAATTTCAGGGTAAGCCCTGGTGCCTCCCTTATGCTATTTCACTGAAGCAATGCCATAAGTGGTGCCATCAGTCGTGGCGTTCTTATTGGCCTACCAAGGATCACATAGAGGGGGCCAGAACCTGACCCCCTTCAGAGAGGCGTAGTGAGCGATGGCACTATGAACACCTTACATTTAAAGTTATTCATGCCTGCCACCACCAGAAAAAGCACCCAGAAAGTCAGCAAAACAAAACAGATTACTGCTTGGTTAAGTTACACATTGGGGAACAAGCCGTAAAAGTCTAGCAGAAGTGGACAACACCTACCACCACTCAAGT
The DNA here is from genome assembly GCF_040958095.1 of Procambarus clarkii. Taxonomy (NCBI): domain Eukaryota; kingdom Metazoa; phylum Arthropoda; class Malacostraca; order Decapoda; family Cambaridae; genus Procambarus; species Procambarus clarkii. Next base: position 34,183,114 of record NC_091182.1, read on the forward strand.
GGGTCCTAGACCCCGTATTTGACAAAGAACATAAACGAGTAAAGCAGCTTGGAGATACTGTACATACAATCGAACTAAAGCACAAGGTGACTTGCATGCATTTCTTGTCGCAAATAGAGAGGCGAGAGACATGAGCAACGTTATACGTAATAAACATTGGGAAGAGTTCCTACAAAGTATAAATGAGCGAACAACCCTTGTTGAAGTTTGGGGAAAGATACGAAAAATCTCCAGAAGCAACCCAACCAAACCACTGCACCACAGCCCACTGGAACAAGCAAAACATTCTCCTTGATCAATGGGCACTAACATCAAGCTAAACTCACTCCCAATTAACTTACAGCACAAACTTAATGACACATGCCCCACCAGACAACGACCATCAAACTTGCCTGTACAGCTATCGACAAGTCGAACCTTAATGATGTAACTGAATGGGAATTAAATCATGCACTAAAGATGGGCAAATCAACTGCTCCTGGAGAGGGCGGTATTACTTACAGTCTACTGAGATTAGTCTCACACGTACCAGGTAATCCACTTTTAGTGTTGTACAGAATGAGTTTAAGTGCAGGAGTATTACCTGATGCTTGGACAAAGAGTGTCATTGTTCCCATCCCCAAACCACACTCAGATAACTATAGATCCATATCTCTAACATCGTGTGTTTGTAAAGTGATTGAACGCATTGTTCTTAACTGACTCATGTATCGTATGCAGTGGCACCTGTCACCCCAACTATTTGGATTTATGCCTGGGCTCAGTACACAACACTGTTTTGCTGAATACTAAGCTCATATTGAAGCTTCCCCTTAAGCAGTCTTCATCGACCTAGCAGCAGCTTTTGATTCATCAAACAGAGAAATCATACTAGAACAGCTTGCTGAGCTGGGAATACAGTGGCACCTCGACATACGATTGCCCCCTACTTACGATAATTTCGAGTTACGATGTAAATTTCATTGAAAAATGCGACTCGACATCCGACGGTGTCATCGACTTCCGATACTTGTTGGTACTCGTTCAGGTCGACCGAGCGCGTGGTTCCCGGTCACGTGGCCGATCTGCCTCAGTTTACTACAGCTGCCCGCTTAGTGACGATCGCGCCTATAAGAAATTCCACTTTTGTGGTGATTTTTTTGCATTTTGAACATTAAAGTAATTATTATATATCATGCCATGAGTCCCAGGAAAGTCAGTGGTAAAACTCAACATATGAAAACCCATATAAGGATGACTATAGAACAGAAACAAGAGTACAGAATGTCTCTTCCTCAACAATTAAGAAAATGTGTGCAGCATGGGAAGAATTGCAAACCTATGCTGAAACGACTCACTCAGAGAGATTAAAGCCCTTGCGAGTCCTTGTTGGTGTCAATCATGGAAATAACGTGAGACTTGCTAGAATGATTTATGTATCATTTATACGCTCTGTGATTGACTACAATGCTCTACATCTCACACTGTATACAAACAAAGCGCTGAAATCTCCTGATACCTTGCAAAATGAAGCTATGCGTCTCATTCCTGGGGCTCCAAAGTCCACAAGAATAGTTAATATGAGAGCAGAGTTAAAATTACCTACCATAAGTGAGAGAATTTTGTCTATTAGCACAGTTTTCGGCGTGAAGGCATTGAGTAGATCTCGGCAACACATGAAGTTTCAAACTAAACTTTCTAATATGCTACACTCACCTGAGGTCTATAGAAGAAGAGCGAAATCTGATTATGCATTTTGGTTTTACAAGGTAGCCAACTTCATCAAAATATTAAATATGTACCCAACTCAATTAATGATTAATCAACCAATTACTCCATGGAATAACTGGAATCTATCAGTTGATTTTGTAAATGCACCCAAGAAAGATAATGTACACTCTGCATTATTAAAACAGCTAACACTGAAAAGCATCACTGAGAGTATTCAGGGTATGGGTAATGATGTGTATCAGTACTATACTGACGGTTCTGTAGAAGAAGGTGGACGATGTACCAGATGCGCATGTAATATATTTGAACAATCTTCTCTCGTACATACAGCAATGAAGCGCGTCAATGATTAGTCAAGTGCAACTCAAACCGAACTGGCAGGAATATATCTTGCCACTGAATTTTTAAAAGGCAAAGGCAGTGGACTTATATACTGTGACTCGCAGAGTGCACTCCTGGCATTGAACGCACATAGTAGTAACACCCAGAAAATAGTCAGTGATATTCGAATGAATGTTTTAGCTGCTAAAAAAAAACAGATTTGAAATTAAATTCATATGGATACCATCACATGTTGGCATCTCAAGGCATCACACTGTTGATATGCTTGCAAAGATAGCCTGTAGAAAACCAGTACTAGAAATTGATATGGGTGTTTCATTAGCAGTGACAAAGAGAATACTTAAACAAATATCTAATGAAAATCTAACCGACCTAACAAATTCACAAAGACCTGAAAGTTGTAGCATTAAATATTTTGATAGATATGGTGAGGAGACATTCACATATGGGACTAACAGAGCAAGAACTCGGCAATGTGATGTTATAGTGACCAGAATACGAGTGGGATATATACGTATCTGGCAGCTTTCTCAAAACCCAAATGTCGAGTACACAATGTGTCAACTTTGTGAAAGAGAAAACATGCACTCACTTGAACATTATATTGTAGAATGTCCAATATTGACTGACTTTTGCCCTCCTGGGCTGAAGTATGCTGAACTCTTTAACTACTATATGAGTACAGTACTGAAATACTTGATAATATATTGGACTTGTACCCAAGGCTGACCATGTATGTATGTGATGTAACTATATAACCTGAGCTTGTAAAAGCATCTTAATCACCTTCAGTAGTTAAGTGCTTAATTGCACACTAGTTTCTCTATCAGCTATCTCACCCTGTCAGAGTAAAAGAGACAAATGTATTATGTAAAAGACACATCGAACACTTTATATAGGGCATATGTAAATCTGTGTATCTATATATTTATGTATGTAGGTTAGCTTAGCATTTTAAAAGCATCACAAACACCTGTGGTTGATTGTTCAATAAATCCCTGAACTGTATGTTTAACAAATCTCTCACCTTGTCTATGGAGGACAGAAGAAAATGTATGTATGCTAGTTAGCATTGTAAATGTGTGGCCACGTCTGTAGTAGAAAATAACAATAATAATAATAATAATAATAATAATAATAATAATAATAATAATAATAATAATAAAAACTGCTTGGTTAGAATAAAAACAGCAGCCTCTTGATATACATTATAGGGGATGCAGTGCCCCCCCCCCTTTTTTTATCTCTGTCCTGGGGGGTAGCGATCACCTGGGAGCCAATGGGTAGAACGAAATCCCTGATGGAACGAATTGGCCTCGCCGTCATATAGTTCATTCAAGTGAGAACACACCGTACTTCACTTTTGTCTCAACTTTCACTGTGCTTTACTTCTTGTCCGTTCTTGTCAGTCGGAATATTAATATGCAGGTAGCGATACCTGATGGTGGATGGAGGCAGCAGCCAAGCAGGATGACTAATGATTAGCAGAGTACTTGTTAGCAGTCTCTCTGGTACTGAGTAGTGTTTGGAACGGGTATGAATGTTATTGAAATTGTTTTTTCGGAGGCCATTCTAAGCTGTATTAAGAATTTTTGTGTCTTCCTTGCACCAGTATCAGCCAATGGGAATGTTTAAAAAGTTTTCTATTGCACTGATGCAAATTGTTAACCTGCCTTACTTGTGCATATTACTGTCCAAGAACAACATAAATTTGCCTAATGCAACAGCCAAGAGCCTTGCTCAGAAACAAGCTTTGCATCTACTGTGCACTCAAAGCCATATATTTTCATGTTTTGTATTCATTAAAAAAGATGCTGCAGTGCCGTGTATATTTTTCAAACATTACTTTCAGAAGTTGGAGTGTATTACTAGTTGGATGAAGCTGAGGTAAGAGTAAATGCTGTTGATGCATTGAGTCATAAATGTTATCATCAGGATTTTCTACAAGTAATGGATCTTCTACTGCAGTGGAGAAAGACTTCATTCTTGATACACTGCATGATGAATATAAAGGAACTAATGAAGATTATGATGGTGATGAGTATGATAGTGGCTTTGCAACTGTGCTTAACATTTCTTGCAAGGTAACCATGGTGAGAGAAGAGCTCTTTTTAACCTTAAAAGCAGGAAAACAAACTATATTGACTCGTGACATCTGGAATCCTTGTCTTTGAGTTACCTATCAAGGAACCTGTAAAACCTATGCTATTGTTTCTGTCCTTCATACTGAGGGGTTAACTAATTTTCATAGAAAAAATGCAAAGGCAAATTCTAGATTCAAATACAGTATTATACATTTGTGCCATGCCAAAAAGAGACAAGGATAATATTAAGTGGCTAATATTATTTTATAAAACACTGATTGCAATACAGAATACATTTTTTGTAATATTCTAGGTTTTAACGTAAGAATTCATATAAATAAAAATAATGTGCCGCATGTAAAATACTGATTACATATTTTATTATCAATCCAAAATTAAAGATAAAAGGTACAATTTTAGAAAAAGCTAAAATACACTAGTAATAGGAGAATCCTTAACTGACCTTCCTGGGCTCAGGCTGAACTAGTCGCTTTACTCTCAGGGTGAGGCTATTACTGTCTCCATTTATGTTGCTGGTTGAGAATAACTTTGCTGCTTGCTGGCCAGAGTTCAGATATGTCCCATTAACGGCTAAAAGTATGTCATTCTTCCTAAGGCCTGCTGCATGGGCCGGAGAATTTTGCTGAACTGACTCTACCATCTGCAAGGATAAAGATGCAATTAGAATTCCAAATATACTAAATGTGCGAGATACTCAACTTTCACGTGAATGCTAATAAATATAATGGTTTAGGTAAAAAGATGAGACATTGAATATACTCACTCTTAAGTGATGACCCGCCTGATCTTGCCATAATAATGAAAATAACTGTCGTGCATGTTTTAAAAAACTAAAAATAGAAGAAACAGAGGATATCACAAGAGAACACACACATTTCATATAAAAAATGTTGGCTGCATAGACTGAGGCAACGATAACATGGATGCCTATAAGGACTAAGCATGTTACAACCACCTATGGGCACCACGGGTGGTTGTAACCACCTGGGGTGGAAGCCCCTGGGGGTGGGGGGGGAAGCCCCTTTGGCTCCCCAGAGCTATCCAGGCTGATATGTAATATATTAGACTTTGGCATCAGTCAGTGTGAATGGAGTTCATAGGCCTACCGGGGATCACGAGCCAGAACCTGGCCCCCTCAGAGAGGCACGAAGAGCAATGGCCTATAGAATAGCACATGTGATTTAGAGCATTCTATGTCTGCCATCGACTGGGTCAGGCACCCAGAAAGGTAAACATCCAAAAACAGACCCCCTATTCTGGTTGAAATTACTACTGAAAGTCAAACGAGTGGACAGAACTCCCCAAAGAAAAACAAGCAAACGAGCATGACATCACCACTTGCTGCGCAGCCATCTGTGCAGCTCCCCACCTCCCTGGGAGGAGGAAGGGGTAGCCACAGACCCCTTGTGCCAGCAACCCACACCTTCATTTGTTTGGCTGATGTGAATGGTATTGGTCGCTGTGGCTCTGGCTCCTGATTCTGTCCTCTGCTCTGTGCCTTGTGATGCAGGGCGAGTCTTCTCTGGTGGTGCACAAGCCAGGAGTAATTTCCCAAGTACTCGAGCTGCATATGCCTAGAGTCACCTTCCCTAGGTGACCCTAGGCATATGCAGTATGTAAGTACTGCCCTTTGGGCTTGGGGCCAATTTCCACAAGTCACCTTGGGGTCTACCTCTGTTCATTTTTTGCTACTTGGTAAATGACTGCCCTGAGTGTGCGGGGGCTTTCCTTCACCTTTGTTTACCTTAGGGTAAGGGGTAGTTTGCACTGCTAAGGGCACAGGGTACTGCACAGCTAGTTATCACCTATAATGGGGGCCGGCTCTGTTCCACCTGGGTACATTGTCCTCTTGCAGGGTTTTTCTTTTATTTTTGGTTTTCTGCCTGGTGGAGGGGTTTGCCTTTGGTTCATTGCCTCCTATCTATACACTAGGTTTTTATCTCTGTGTTCTGGGTGGTACCCCCTGCCAGTGAGTGGACACGTCCCGGGGGTTCAGCTTCAAAAAAATTTGTTGGTAGACTTGGGTGCCGGTTAGCAGTATCCTGTCTGGGTTTCCTTAGAGGTACAAATCTAAGAGCCCTGGGAAACCCCGTGGGGGCGCTCGGATCCAATGGATGCGACCCCTGGGTCCCCTCTCGTCGGATGCGAGTTTGAGGGTTGCTCTGTCCACTTGTCTCAGCGTGAATCTCAGTTTTTGCCTCCATCTAGCTGACTGTTGGGTCAGTGACACCGTCGATTTGAAGTCCTGCGAGTTTTGTTGCTTGTTAGTGACTCCATACACCCAGTCCACTGATGACTATCTGCGTGCAGGCAGCACTGGCGTTGCATGCTAGGTTTAGATTGCTGCAATGCACTAGGTTGTTTGCTAACCGGGAAGCCCCAAGGCTGCCCTGTTTTGCTTATAGGAACCCTGGACTTGGGGGTGTGGGTCTCTTCGACTTTGGTTCGGTCCACACCCCCTTGTTCTTAACCCTGCTGTAGTGCATTTTGGTCCCCCCTCCTGCTTCCGGCTTTGAGGCGTCTAAGGGCTTTGGGGTCGGGGCGGGGTTTAGCTGGTTTTGAGACTCGTGCGGTCTCGGTGGATGCCCCTTCCAGGGTGGCGACAGAGGCATTCGAGTCGGTTCCTTCAGCCATTGCGTCTCTGACCAGTGGGCCCCCTTCCTTAGTGTTTTCACAGCTGCCCCAGCTTTTTCTTTTGAGGCCTGGGCTTTGGAGGATGATTTGGCCCCGGGGTCCTGGTGTGGAAGTTCCTGGGGTTGAGGAAAGGCTGACGTGGGGGACCTTGGGCCCCATTGGACCCCTCCTGGGTTTTCCTACCCTCCAAGTGGGGCTTACTGTTCTCCCCCCCCCTCACCCCTTACATACGAGTTGGTTGGTGTCAGTCTTCCCCAGGTTCAGTTCCGTGTCCCTTCGGGTCTGTCAGTTCCATCCTTCCTGTGGGAAATTTTACCCACTTTATCAACATTCTTATCTAGGACATGTATTCTTTCTACATCATGTCAAAATCACGTCAGGATCGTATCAGCATCACTTCAGATACTCAATACTCAGATTCAGATACTGTACTCAATACTCTGTCTCGACAATAAACGTAATAACTAACATTGTGGACTACCCTCCTCGAAAGAAGGGAGGCGCCAGCTTGGACCTCAAGCGTCCTGAGCATGGCCCGAGGAAAATCATTTTGTTTATGAACAGTGTACACGCGTGTTGGTGTTCCACGACCTTTATCGGGGGATAGCTGCTGCCCTAACTAATCTATTATCACCAGTCATAGCTCCCTAGATATTGGGTGAGTTCTGGACTATATTTATAGGAAAAATTCCTAGTACTTTTTATCTCATTGAGAGTGTAAAGTAGCTCAAAGTGACGCTGCCGCCTCCTCTACACCACACCTAGCGATACCTCCTTCCACTGCACACGCAACTCAGGACATAATCCACTAGCAATTCTCCCAGAATATTACACGGCAAAACTGTGACATAACACTATAGTGCCACAGCTCTACAAGAGAGACTATGCAGTCTGGCAACACCGTCAGCCAAGCACCGGTTCTCGATTTTTGGATGAGTGTTGGGTATTGTTTGTGGTACGTTGATTGGCCAATTTGCATGCATCTTAATGTAACCTTAATATTTACATACATACATACATACATACATACATACATACATACATACATACATACATACATACATACATACATACATATAGTTAATCATTACACTGTGGGGCAAAGCCCCGATTTTCAGTAAATTTTGATTTAATCTTTCAGCAACTGAATCTTTTCTTGATATCTGGACATTCATTCATTGAACGTCATTCAGTGCCTAACTGAACCCTTTTATATATATATTGGAATCTTTCTGAATATATAATTGATAATATACATTACATTACCAACTGCTAACCAAGTCATGTTAGTTCATCATATTGTATATACATACTCTCTTGTACCTAGATAACAGTACTTGGACCAAAACTTTAAAGTCCTCTCATTGCATATTTCCATATTTCATACCTCTATAATACAAATTATAGAGGACATCGACTTGACTTGATTACAATCGACTCGAGAATGGTCCAGGACGGACCGAAACGTCGTCGTCCCTTCAACTTCTAGTGTGTGGTCTGGTCAACATACTTCAGCCACGTTATTGTGACTCATCGCCTACAAATTGTTGTTTATTAGTATGTGTATATTGGCTGTAATATTAAGTGCTAGGCTAGACTATGTACATGTTCAGAGCCCTGATCATGAACAGAACCAGTGTTCAAGCAAGCTGGTGTAGAAATGTCTGCCGGTGGATGTAGATCTCCAATCAACCACTCTGCCCCCTACAGTGCATTGTCATTAGGACAAGAGGAGCTAGGTTTTACAACCCTAGCTAAGAATTTTTATTTGTATTATTTTTCCATACAGTAATTTTTATTTAGTACAGTACAAGTCCTAAGTGGTTCTCATACATAAACTGGTCACGAGTGCATCGTCTGCACTGCTGAGGTGGTACTCAATTCTTCATTGGCATCTGCCTGGGCCCTTGCTTTTAGGTTTTCATCGCCATTTTGTCCTTGCTGTTTGCAGAGTCTGCGGTTGGGCAGTTTCTACAAGCGACTTCTTCTAGTTGTCATCCGTTGTCGGACTTGTTGGTCATTCGGGGGTCCAGGGTGGGGATTCCTCCTGGACAGGGCATGTCCAGCTCACTGGGTTCAGGTTCCTGGTGACCTTGCTGAAGTTCCATCTGGTTCTCTGACACCCTTGGTTTCAGATGCTGCTTGCTCGGTGTCTGCACCCAGGCGTTTTTCCACGGCTCCGCCTGTTTCAGATGCTACCTTGAGGTTACCTTGAGGTACTTCCGGGGCTAAGCGTCTCCGCGGCCTGGTCATCGACCAGACCTCCTGGTTGCTGGTCGCAGCAACCAGGAGGACCAGCAACCACCTGGTTGCTGGTCCTCCTGATGCTCAGTTCGGTCTTCTCCTCGAGTCTTTGCATCTGGTAATTTTGACTCGAGTCTATCATCATCTGTTTGGTGATCAGGTGGCTTCATTGATGATGTCCCACCTGCATGTTTCGTCTCGGCGGCGGTATGTGGTTTACTGGTGGTCCTGTCTTCCTTTCTCTTTTTGTCTCTTCGTAGGTATATTGCACTTTTTGTTGAGGTGGTCTTGTCCTTTCTATTGTGGCTGTTCAGGATCGGCATCTTATGCTGCATACTGTCGCTTGGTATTGTGTGGAGCTGGCAGAGCCGCTATGGCCTGCTTTCGGTTTTGATGTTCCTTTTGCACCGTTTCACGAGCTGTCTCAGGCTTGTTTCACCTCTGGCCTGCTCATGCGCCACCTGAGCCATACTGGTCTTTGGACATGGTGCTCTCTTAACTCTCTTCCCCTTGGTTTGCTGTGGCCCCTTTGGTTCAGGACAGTTTCTCAGAGGTTTCTGCTCTTTTGGGTTCTGGTGATCGGTTTGATCGTTTGCAGCTGTCTCTCTTCTTTTCTGACGAGGTTGGGACAGCTTTTTCCGGAGGGGTCCCTGGGGTTGTTGTTTTTTATTGGTTTGGCCGGAAGTGCATTTTCTTGTGTCCAGTTGTGGTTCTCAGCCATTGCCTGCACTCCGCGGCCTCTGTGGCCACGAACGCGCTTTGGGTTGACCCAAGTTCCCTTCATCCCAGTTCCAGGGTTTGGGTCTCCCGGGTCATCCGCAGGGGTCATTTGAGGTTGCCAGTTGTCTTGATTTTGGGTTCAGGCTAGTAGTTTCCACCTCCCGGGTTTGTGCCTCTTTTGTCCTTGTCTTTGGGTAGATAACCACCCAAAGTCGAAGGGGGAGTTGAAGGGGCTTCTCCCCCCCCCCCCTAAGAAAACCAGCATTGAATGTAATGAAATGCCATTTTCTGGATGAGACCCGGAGGCTCCCCAGCATCCCTCCCTCCCTCCCAGTAGGCGGCTTTTTCACTGTTTTGACATCCATCCTCAAAACTGAAGGTGTGGGTTGCTGGCGCGAGGGGTCTGAGGCTCCCCCTTTCCCCTCATGGGGAGGGGAGAGCTGCACAGACAACAGCGCGGCAAGTGGTGACGTTATGCTCGTTTGCTTTTTTTCTATGGGAACTTCTGTCCACTCGTTTGACTTTCAGTAGTAATTTCAACCAGAATAGGGGTTTGTTTTGGGAGGCTTACCTTTCTGGGTGCCTGACCCAATCAATGACAGAAATAGAATGCTCCAAATCACATATGCTATTCTATAGGCCATTGCTTCCCGTACCTCTCTGAGGGGGGCCAGGTTCTGGCACGTGGTCCCTGGTAGGCTTATGAACTCCATTCACACTGACTGATGCCAAAGTCTAATATATTACATATCGGCCTGTATAGCTCCGGGGAGCTGAAGGGGCTCACCCAGAAAATGGCATTTCCTTACAGTCAACGCTGTTTTTTTTTTTTATATTCCTAGAACGAGACTTAACCACAGCAGAAATGCTTGTGAAATGACCTCCCAAATGTACAGTAATTAAAAGCTTTATGCCTCCCATCGAGTTAAAATACAAAACTGTCTACTTAATCATGTAATAAATTTTACATTTTATTTACTAAAAAAACAGTGTTGAATGTAATGAAACCCCATTTTCTGGGTGAGACCCGGAGGCTCCCTGGACTAGTCCAGGCTGAAATGTAATATATTAGACTTTGGTATCAGTTAGTGTGAATGGAGTTCATAGGCCTACCAGGGACTACGAGCCAGAACCTGGCCCCCTTCAGAGAGGCACGAGGGGCAATGGCCTATACAAACCCTTGTGATTGGAAGCATTCTATGTCTGCCATCGACCAGGTCAGGCACCCAGAAAGGTAAGTGCCCCAAAACAAACCCCTATTCTGGTTAAGAAATTGCTACTGAAAGCAAAACTAATGGACAGAACTCCCCAAACGAAAACGAGTAAACAAGCATGATGTCACCTCGCCGCATGTCTATGCAGGGAAGGTGGAGCCCCAGATCCTCACACTGGCAATCCACACCCCAGTTCTGAGGCTGGATGTCAAAAAGATACGAAAAACCACCAATCGGAGGGGAGGGAGGGTTGCCGGGGAGCCTCCATGTCTCACCCAGAAAATGGCGTTTCATTACCTTCTTCCCCCACCCCAGGCCCTCCCTCTTCCCACACCCCATGCCCTCCCCTGTTTCTCTAGCCTATGCCCTCCCCAGTACCCCCACCCCAAGCTCTCCTTCCTCCCACACCCCCATCCCTCTATCCCTCCCTGCCACCCCACCCCAGGCTCCCCTTCCCTCCCCAACCCCTGACCTCCCTGGCCCCCCTACCCCAGACTCCCCTTCATTCTACAACCAATGACCTCCCACTCCCTCTTCCACAGGCCCCTCCTGCTGCTCCATCCCAAGCCCTAATTGACCCCCAATCCCAGCTACACAGCTACACCACCACAGATGTAATTGGACTCGCGGAAACAAAATTCTCAGAAATCGTAACGAATGAGGCGTTTCCCCAGGATTACACAGTAATAAGGAGAAAGAGAAAGAGAGAGAGAGAAGAGTAAGGGGAGACATGATCACAACCTACAAAATCCTCAGAGGAATCGACCGGGTAAACAAGGATAAACTATTCAACACTGGTGGGACGCGAACAAGGGGACACAGGTGGAAACTGAGTACCCACATGAGCCACAGAGACGTTAGAAGGAACTTTTTCAGTGTCAGAGTAGTTAACGGATGGAATGCACTAGGCAGTGATGTGGTGGAGGCTGACTCCATACACAGTTTAAAATGTAGATATGATAGAGCCCAGTAGGCTCAGGAATCTGTACACCAGTTGATTGACAGTTGAGAGGCGGGACCAAAGAGCCAAAGCTCAACCCCCGCAAGCACAAATAGGTGAGTACAAATAGGTGAGTACAGATCCTCCTAGCTTCCCCATATCAGATCCTCCCAGCCCTCCTCTCACCCCAGATCTCCCAAGTCCTCCTTCCACAACTCTCCCACCCCAGACACCCCATTGTCCCCCCCCCTACCCCAGTGGAATCAACAGAAACTAAGGATGGAATGAAGAGAGCGAGTTTCAAGGTAATGTACTCGGACATAGATGGGATTACAAGCAAAGCAAGTGAACTTAGGGAAAGAGCACAAGAAGGGAACCCAGATGTAATTGGACTCACGGAAACAAAATTCTCAGGAATCATAACGAATGAGGCGTTTCCCCAGGATTACACTGTAATAAGGAGAAAGAGAAAGAGAGAGAGAGAGAGAGGGAAGGGGAGGAGATGGAGTGGTCCTACTGATAAGAAAGGAATGGAGTTTTGAAAAGATAGTTATCCCAGGCTGCAAGGGGTTCAGACTACATTACAGGCACCATGATGATGGGAGGACCAATAGTAGTAGTAGCAGTGATATATAAACCTCCACCAAATGACAGAAGACCCAGGCAAGAGTATGACAGAAACTACATGGCAGTCAACATTATAACTGAGAGAGAAGCCACTGAAGCCTGTAGAAATAGATCCCATCTGCTCATTATGGGAAACTTCAATCATGGAAGGATAGACTGGGAAAACAAAGAACCACACGGAGGTGAGGATACATAGGATATAGGATGAAAAAGGTGACACCCCTAGGGTCAACACTTGCAGCAGAGGAGCTCCAGCATATTTCAACAATCCTAAGTATTGTAGTACAGGTTGATGGTAGTGAGTGGTGTCCCAGAGAACATAAAGGTATAGTGCTCCTGAAAAATAGGTGAGATAACAGGAAAGTGCTAAGGGAAGTGAAAAATCGGATGAGAAAAAGTTGCCCTAGTGTTTACAGTGCAGAGAAGAACATTCAAGATGGCCACTGGCAAGGGGAAAAACAAAACAGAGCTTGATTTTGAGGGATTCAATGAAGAAAGCATTGATATTAGTAGTCTACATAACAAGTTGGTAAATTTAGATACTATAGTGAACTCTCATGTAGAAATAATTAGTAAATTGAAAGAAAGTAATGACCATTTGAATAGCAAAGTTTTATGTCTTGAGGGTTTAGTGAAAGACTTGCGCAAGGATAAGAATCAATTGGAAACAAATTGCAAAGCCATGGAAGAAGAAAATAAATTCTTAAAAATAGCTTTGGAAGAAGTTAAAGTAAATTTAAACATAAATGACTACAATAGGTTAGGCAAGGAAATTCAACAGGAGAAACAGCTTTTGTCAGCACAGATGGAGGAAGTTACACAGGGAATAGAACAGTGCAAGAAAGATATGCAACTCACTTATGCACAAGTGGCCAAGGAGAAGGAAAAAATAGAAGAAGCAGTAAAGGAAGTCAAACACTGCAGCAACCAAGATAAAACAAACATTAGGCTAGAAGTGAGGAAAGAATTGGCATCTAACCCGAAGTTGGTGCAAAACACAGTTGATCGGAGTAAGTCCCTGATCATTTTTGGCTGCAAAGAAAAGGCGATAACATCTAGGTCAGAAAGAGCTGTAGAAGAAGCTAAAGTAGTAGATAAAATTGTTGGCCTCGTGGAAGGTCTTACAAACAGAGAGAATGTGTGCGACTACAGGAGAATAGGCAGGTACGTAAAAGGGAAAGATCGACCTTTGAGGATCACCCTAAACGGTGCCAAACAGATGGAAGAAGTACTAAGGAATGCTAGAAAATTGCAAAGGGATGAGGATGGGAAAGGGTGGTCGTTAAGACGAGATCTTTCAAAAGAAGATAGAGAGAAGCTGAAACTGAACCTCGCCGAGGCAAAACATTTAAATGAGAGCAGGAATGAAGAAGAAATAAATTCTTTTTTCTACAAAGTGATAGGGGTAGGCAAACCAGTAAAGTGGTACATAAAGGCAAACCAACAAAATCAATAGAGAGAGGGGGAGTGAAGAATAAGGAGAGGGGGAACAAGTTCCTGAAGATTGCATACACCAACATAGATGGAGTGAGATCGAAGATACTGGAGTTAAGTGATGTAATACAGCTGCAGACACCAGACATTGTTGCACTCACGGAGACAAAACTTGAAGATGTAATTTTAAATGAGGTCATATTCCCAAGGGGCTACTCAATTTGGAGACGGGACAGAAAAATTAGGAAAGGCGGTGGCGTTGCTGTGCTGGTAAAAGAACACCTAAAGGTGAAGGAAATAATGACTGCCAATCCACAAGAAGTTGACATAATAGCACTAGAGATCTGCTATGAGGATGATAAACTAATGATGATAAATGCATATAGTCCACCGCCAAGCAGCACATGGTCAAAGGAGGAGCTAGATAGTAAACGTGAAGGTCTTATAACAATAATGAGAGAGATTATAGCGAGAGCGGATAACGATAGATCACGACTGTTGATAGTCGGTGACTTCAACTTGAAATCCATAGACTGGGAAGCATATGAAGCTAAAACAGAAGATTTTTGGACCTGTAAATTTGTAGACCTCATCCTGGAAACATTCTTGTATCAACATGTTAAACAAGCTACGAGGATGAGGGAAGGGGACGTTACCTCCATGCTAGATTTGATATTTACCAGGAAGGAGGAAGAGATATTTGACATTCAGTACCTTCCTCCCTTGGGTAAAAGTGACCATGTCTTTTTGGGAATAAAGTATGCAATGCGTTATAAGCTGGAAGAAAATAAGGAGGTTGAAGCAGTTGAAAAACCAGACTTCAGGAGAGGACATTATGGTGACCTTAGAAATTTTTTTAGTGAGTATAATTGGACAGACTTGATGCTAGGCAAGGAAGTGAATGAGATGTATGGCAAGTTTTGTGAAATATATGATAAAGGCACAAAAAAATTTATACCAAAACAGAGATGCAGAACTAGGAAACAGGATTGGTTCAATAGAAATTGCGAGAGGGCTAGAGACCGAAAGACACAAAAATGGAATCAATACAGGAAGAGGCCGAACCCCCAAACATACCAGCGATAGAAAGATGCGAGAAACAACTACACGGCAGTGAGGAGAGAGGCAGAAAGAAATTTTGAAAAAGGGATTGCGGATAAATGTAAAACAGAACCAGGTCTATTCTATAAATTCATAAACAACAAATTGCAGGTAAAGGATAATATTCAGAGGTTGAAAATGGGAAATAGATTCACGGAAGATGAAAAGGAAATGTGTGAAACACTAAACGAAAAGTTCCAAAGTGTGTTTGTACAAAATGAAATCTTTAGGGAACCAGATACAATAAGAATTCCAGAGAACAACATAGAACACATAGAGGTGTCTAGAGACGAAGTGGAAAAAATGCTCAAGGAGCTCGGTAAGAACAAAGCAGCTGGCCCAGATGGCGTTTCACCATGGGTTCTGAGAGAATGTGCATCTGAGCTCAGCATTCCACTTCACCTGATCTTTCAGGCATCCCTGTGTACAGGAATCGTAGCAGACGGGTGGAAACAGGCTAACATAGTTCCAATCTACAAAAGTGGCAGCAGGGAAGACCCCCTCAATTATAGACCTGTATCATTGACAAGTGTAATAGTGAAAGTATTGGAAAAACTAATCAAAACTAAATGGGTAGAACACCTAGAGAGAAATGATATAATATCAGACAGACAGTATGGTTTTCGATCTGGAAGATCCTGTGTATCGAATTTACTCAGTTTCTATGATCGAGCCACAGAGATATTACAGGAAAGAGATGGTTGGGTTGACTGCATCTATCTGGACCTAAAAAAGGCTTTCGACAGAGTTCCACATAAGAGGTTGTTCTGGAAACTGGAAAATATTGGAGGGGTGACAGGTAAGCTTCTATCATGGATGAAAAATTTTCTGACTGATAGAAAAATGAGGGCAGTAATCAGAGGCAATGTATCAGAATGGAGAAATGTCACAAGTGGAGTACCACAGGGTTCAGTTCTTGCACCAGTGATGTTTATTGTGTACATAAATGATCTACCAGTTGGTATACAGAATTATATGAACATGTTTGCTGATGATGCTAAGATAATAGGAAGGATAAGAAATTTAGATGACTGTCATGCCCTTCAAGAAGACCTGGACAAAATAAGTATATGGAGCACCACTTGGCAAATGGAATTTAATGTTAATAAATGTCATGTTATGGAATGTGGAATAGGAGAACATAGACCCCACACAACCTATATATTATGTGAGAAATCTTTAAAGAATTCTGATAAAGAAAGAGATCTAGGAGTGGTTCTAGATAGAAAACTATCACCTGAGGACCACATAAAGAATATTGTGCAAGGAGCCTATGCTATGCTTTCTAACTTCAGAATTGCATTTAAATACATGGATGGCGATATACTAAAGAAATTGTTCATGACTTTTGTTAGGCCAAAGCTAGAATATGCAGCTGTTGTGTGGTGCCCATATCTTAAGAAGCACATCAACAAACTGGAAAAGGTGCAAAGACATGCTACTAAGTGGCTCCCAGAACTGATGGGCAAGAGCTACGAGGAGAGGTTAGAAGCATTAAATATGCCAAAACTAGAAGACAGAAGAAAAAGAGGCGATATGATCACTACATACAAAATAGTTACAGGAATTGATAAAATCGACAGGGAAGACTTCCTGAGACCTGGAATTTCAAGAACAAGAGGTCATAGATTTAAACTAGCTAAACACAGATGCCGAAGAAATATAAGAAAATTCACCTTCGCAAATAGAGTGGTAGACGGTTGGAACAAGTTAAGTGAGAAGGTGGTGGAGGCCAAGACCGTCAGTAGTTTCAAAGCGTTATATGACAAAGAGTGCTGGGAAGACGGGACACCACGAGCGTAGCTCTCATCCTGTAACTACACTTAGGTAATTACACTTAGGTAAAAATTACATGGAGAGCTAAACTGTTGGAAGTGGCAAAAAGAAACCTTTTAACACTATCGCTCACCGGGCAGGCGCGCGGTAAACTTAGGGGTCATGCACCGAGCGTGCGGGCGAGCGTGAGGGTAAGAGCGCGGTGACACCTAAATGTGTATACTTGTTTCAGCTTTCTCACCTTAATTCTCGTGCTACGTCGCTCGTTTTGGTATCATTGTGTTCGCAATTAAATTCCCTACAGGTGTGTATAAATATAATGTCCAAAAGCCTGGTGTGATTCCCAACAGCAAAGCCTAAAGTCAGCAAAAGTTACCTGTGAGCGCACAAAATCAGTAACATGTGCATACTCGTTCCATTTTTCTCACCTTAATTCTCGTGCTACGTCGCTCGTTTTGGTATCATTGTGTTCGCAATTAAATTCCCTACAGATGTGTATGAATATAATGTACAAAAGCCTGGAGTGCCTCCCCGCAGAAAAGCCTAAAGTTACCCGTGAACGAGCACCAATTTGTTCACTGCAACCTAATGTGTATACTTGTTCAATTTGATAACATCAAATTTTGTGTTACGTCTTTCATTTTGGTATCAAATTGTTCGCAATAAAAAGGCGCATATTTTAAAACTAGTCCCATAATAATAGAGCAATAACTGGAATTTTAACAAATATTTTAATTCTGGACGCTCATCATCACAAAATTATTTATATCTTTCCAGTGTTCTGACATAAATTTTTGTGTTACATCTTTCATTTTGGTATCAAATTGTTCGTGACATAAAGGTGCGCATTTTAAAACTAGTCCCAAGATAATAGGACAATAAATAGAATTTTAACAAATATTTTAATATTTTGACCAAAAGCCTATTTATAATCTTTCAAGTGTTCGGACATCAAGTTTCATTATATATCTTTCATTTTGGTATAAAATTGTGTGCAATCTAAAGGCGTTTATTTTGATACTATCCCGAGGTCATTGGATAAAAAATGAATTTTATACAAATATTTTTTGTAGTGGACGCAAGTCCGGTCCAAAGTTAGGACTCGGGAGAAAAATAATGGACGCGAGTCCGGTCCAAAGTTACCGATAGTGTTAAGTCAGTATGTCAGGGGACCCACAAGAATGAGAGGCAATGATGAACCAGCGAGACTCGACCTAGTCTTCACACTGAATGACTCCGACATACGGGAAACCGATTTCGAAGCTCCAGTAGGACTGAGCGATCACAATGTACTGATGTTTAAGTATCTTGTCAAAGAAGGGATAATGAACCCAAGGAAGGGCCCAGAAAACAAAAGGATGGCATTCCAATGGGGAAACTATGAGGAGATAAGAAAATTCCTACCAGATATAACTTGGGAAACAGAGCTCAGAGGAAAGATGGCCAAAGGCATGATGGACTACATCACACAAAAGTGTAAGGAAGCAGCAGACAAGTCCATCCCAGTCCAAAAGGGAAAAAATTAAATGCAGACGAGAAACCCATGGGTTAATCAGAGATAAAAATCAAAGATTTAGGCAGCAACCTAAATTGCTGCACAGCCACATCAGGAGAAAAAGAACAGTGAAGGAACAGGTAATATAACTCAGGATAGGGGCAGACAAATATAACTCAGGATAGGGGCAGACAAATATAACTCAGGATAGGGGCAGACAAATATAACTCAGGATAGGGGCAGACAAATTCACTACAAATGACAAGAAAGTATGCAATGAACTCGATAAGAAATTCCACGAGGTCTTCACAGTAGAGCAAAGGGAAGTCCCAGAGATAGGAGAGGGAATATCTAACCAAACACTACTAGACGAGTTCGTGATTACCAGTGGGGAGGTGAGGAAACATCTGCTAGATTTGGAAGTGACAAAGGCTATAGGCCTGGATGGAATCTCACCTTGGATACTGAAGGAAGGAGCAGAAGCTCTATGCCAGCCACTTGCCATGGTGTATAACAAATCCCTGGTAACAAGTGAACTGCCAAAAATTTGGAAGATAGCTAATGTAGTCCCGATATTCAAAAAGGGTGATCGACAGGAGGCTCTAAACTAAAGGCCAGTGTCACTAACTTGCAAACCATGCAAGATGATGGGAGACAATTGTGCGAAAAAATCTAGTGGAACATCTGGAGCGGAAGAACTTTGTATCACATCAGCATGGGTTCAGGGATGCCAGATCATGTCTCTCATAACTGAATTCTATGACCAGGCAACAAAAATCAGGCAGGAAAAAAGAGAGGGATGGGTAGACTGCATATTTTTGGACTGCCAGAAAGCCTTTGACACAGTACCTGTCGGGAGCCGGTACTCTGCCTGTAATGTAGTCTATGGGAGTCGGTCGGCCGAGCGGACAGCACGCTGGACTTGTGATCCTGTGGTCCCGGGTTCGATCCTGGGCGCCGGTGAGAAACAATGGGCAGAATTTCTTTCACCCTATGCCCCTGTTACCTAGCAGCAAAATAGGTACCTGGGTGTTGGTCAGCTGTCACGGGCTGCTTCCTGTGGGTGGAGGCCTGGTCTAGGACCGGGCCCCAGGGACACTAAAGCCCTGAAATCATCTCAAGATAACCTCAAAATAACCACATAAGCGACTAGTGCACAAACTGGAGATGCAGGCAGGAGTGAAAGGAAAGATACTCCACTGGATAATGGAGTACCTAAGCAACAGAAGACAGAGTCACTGTGAGAGGTGAGGTCTTGGAGTGGTGAGGAATCACCAGTGGAGTCCCACAGGGTTCAGTACAGTACTTGGACCTATATCGTTCCTCTCAATGTTTGCTGATGAAGCAAAAATTATGGAGGAGGATTAAGACAGAGGAAGATAGTATGAGGCTACAAGATGACCTAAACAAACTGAAGGAATGGTCAAACAAATAGCTACTAAAGTTCAACCCAAGTAAATGTAAGGTAATGAAAGTAGGGGGAGGAAATAGGAGGCCAGTCACTGGATACCAAATGGGATTTGAAGTCCTTCACGAAATGAACAGATTAAGATCTAGAAGTTGATATCACGCCAAACCTGTCTCCTGAAGCCCACATCAAATGAATAATAGCGGTGGCATATGCGAGGCTGGCTAACATCAGAACTGCCTTCAGAAACCTGTGTAAGGAATTTTTCAGAACCGTGTATACCATGTATGTAAGGCCAATCCTGGAGTATGCGGCCCCAACATGGAGTCCGTACCTTGTCAAGCACAAGACGAAGCTGGATAAAGTTCAGAGGATATGACACTAGGCTAGTCCCAGAACTAAGAGGCATGGGTTACGAGGAAGGCTGAGGGAACTGCACCTCACGTCGCTGGAAGATAAGACCCAGGAAGACATGATCACCATATACAAAATTCTCAGAGGAATTGACAGGGTAGACAAAGATGGATTATTTACCACGGGAAGTACACACACAAGGGAACACAGGTGGAAACTGAGTACCCAAATGACCCACAGAGACATTAGAAAGAACTTTTTCAGTGTCAGAGTAGTTAGTAAATGGAATGCACTAGGAAGTGATGTGGTGGAAGCTGACTCCATACACAGTTTCAAATGTAGATATGATAGAGCTCGAGAAGCTCAGCAATCTGTACACCAGTAGATTGACGGTTGAGGGGCGGGACCAAAGAACCAAAGCTCAACCACCACAAGCACAACTAGGTGAGTACATACAGATAAGTAGATAGATACAGACAAAGATATCTCTATATATCTATCTATAGGTTATATAAATAAATAAATAAATTAAATAAATATATAAATAGTTTATTCAGGTAAAAGTACATACATACAAAATGAGTTACAAACAGAATGCTGAATTTCTAGATAGAGCTAGTATATATACTATGCTTTAGGCATATTAGTATATTTTGGTAGCAGTCTTTCTTGTAAACATATGTTGTTAAATATGACCGAAAAAACCAGCGTTGAATGTAATGAAACGCCATTTTCTGGGTGAGTCCCGGAGGCTCCCCGGAGCTATCCCAGGCTGATATGCTAATGTCAGACTTTGGCATCAGTCATGTGTATGGAGTTCTTAGGCCTACCGGGGACCACGGCCAGAACCGGGCCCCCTCAGAGAGGCAAGGGGAGCAATGGCCTATAGAAGCCCCCGTGTAGTTGGAAGCATTCTATGTCTGCCATCGACCGGAACAGGCACCCAGAAAGGTAAGCGCCCCAAAACAAACCCCTATTCTGGTTAAAATTGCTACCTAAAACCGAACTAGTGGATAGAACTCCCCAACCGAAAACAAGCAAACTAGTGTGACGTCACACACTGCCGCGCCGCTGTCTGCGCAGCTTGCCCCTCCCCGGGAGGGGGAAGGGGGAGCCCCAGACCCCCCGCGCCGGCTACCCACACCTCAGTTCTTGAGGCTGGATGTCAAAAACGCGAAAAACCGCCGACCGGAGGGAGGGAGGGATGCCGGGGAGCCTCCGGGACTCACCCAGAAAATGGCGTTTCATTACATTCAACGCTGGTTTTCTGGGGGGAGCCCCGTCGGCTCCCCGGAGCTAACTACCCACAGACAGAAAAAGAGGGACTTACCCGGGAGGCGGTCGTCGCTCACCCCTCAACTCGAAGCCGAGACAACTGGCCGCAACCGCCGACCCAAAGCAACACAGGCCCGACGAGGCCCAGGGACATTCACAAGGTAACGAGCAGCCAGGACCCTGTTCGACCGCCAAAATCCCCGCGCCCGAATATCAGACCAAGACATATTCCCAAAGACGGCAGCAAGAGCCGCGAACTTACGAACGTCATGGGCACGGGGATAGACCGCAGGCTGGCTGGACCTAATAACCCTGCGGACGACCTGAGAGACCCGAACCCGCGAACAGGGAAGGAGGGAAACCGGATCAACCCACAGCGCGTCCCCGGACACAGAAGCTGTGGCGCACAAATAACGGCGAAGCGCCGCAACCGGACACAAAACATGATGCACCCCCGGCCTGACCAACCAAGCATCAACCACCCATGGACCCCTCCGGAACGCAGCAGTCTCATTCTTTGCCAGAAAAGAAGGAGACGGCTGCAAACGAACAAAACTATCACCACGACCAAAAGAGCAGAAACCCCTGCGCCGGAGGAGAGCATGAAGCTCCCCTACCCGACCCCCAGAGGCCAAAGCCAACAAGAAAAGGGCCTTGGAAAAACAATCCTGGACCGAAGGGGCCACAACGAAACGAGGAGATGAAAGGAAAGCGAGCACTCTGTCCAAAGACCAGGACGGCTCAGGCGACGCATGAGCAGGCCGGAGGTGAAACAATGCACGAGACAGCTTGCGAAACGGCGCAGACGTAACATCGATACCGAAAGCAAGCTGAAGTGGCTCCGCCAGCGCCGCACGATACGAAACGACAGTGTTAGGCATAAGATGACGGTCCTGAAACAACCACGAGAGGAAGGACAAGACCACCCGAACAGACAAGGAGCTAACACGACGAAGACGCAAAAAGAAACGGAAGGACCGCCAGGAAACTTCATACTGCCGCCGAGAAGAAGCCCTCAGGTGGGACACCAACAAGGAGGCCACCTGATCACCATAGAGATGATGATAGACTCGAGTCAAAAAAACCATACGCGAAGACTCGAGGAGAAGATCGAACCAGCTACATGACGTACCGGCCCGATCTGCTGAAAGAGGCGGAGCCGCGGGAAAACCCTCGGGTTCGGACACCGAGCAACCAGCGCCTGAAACCAAGGCTGGGCCGGCCACCAAGGGGCCAGAAGGACTACTCTCCCCCGGTAAGTCTCTAAGCGAGTCAGGACCTGGAGCAACAGCCGAACCGGGGGAAAGAGGTACAGGAACCCCCACCTCTACCAGTCGAGCCGAAAGGCATCGACCCCGACGGCCTCGCAATCGGGGAAGGGCGCCGCATAAACGGGAAGACGCCGCGACCACGCCGACGCGAAGAGGTCCACCTCGGGGCGCCCGAACGTCTGGCAAAGCCAACGGAAGGACTCGTCGTCGACCGTCCACTCCGTGGAGAGGGGAACGAAGCGAGACAGGGCGTCGGCCAAGACGTTGGACACGCCCCGTACGTGAACCGCCAGGAGAGCCAAACCCCGAGAACTCAGCAGACGAGTCACCCGAAGCGACCAACCCCAAAGAGACAAGGACCGCATCGAACCCCCTCGGATCAGGCAATGAACCACCGGAGAGCAGTCCGAATGGAGCCGAATCGTCGATCTGCGGGCCACCCGAATCCTCCCCAGAGCAAACCACACTGCCGCGAACTCCCGCACCGTACTGTGAGCTCGACGGAAGGACGGATCCCAACGCCCCTGGCCGGCCTGGTGAGCACCGGTCACAAAACCCCAGCCGAGAGACGACGCATCCGTGTACACATTGAGCGAGGGCTCGGGTAGGCGCCAAGGCACTGAACCCCGAAAAACCCGAAGAGGAAGCCGGTGACGCAGCAACCGACGCAAGTCCCCCGGGGGTCGAACTCTGCGATCGCGAGAGAGGCGGAAGGGGGAACCCCGAAGGAACCAGAACAGCCGTCGAAGCCAAACCCGACCCGGCGGGTAGACCACCATCGCGAAGTTCAGGCTCCCGCACAGCCCCTCGAGCAACCGCCGGGTGACCCGAGGGCCCTCCAGAAACCGACAAAGGCGGGACCGCAGCCACAGGAGAGACTCCGGAGGGAGAGACAAGGAGGCGGTTCGAGAGTCCCACACGAGACCCAGCCAAGTCCGAACCTGAGAGGGAACCAGATGGGACTTCCTCCAGTTCACCAAGAACCCGAACCCGGCGAGCTGGGAAAGAACCAAATCCCTGGCTAGCAAGCAAGCTGACTGGCTGGGAGCCCAAACCAGCCAGTCGTCGAGGTAGGCCAACACTTGAACACCTAGGAGACGCAAACGAGCCACCACAACCCGTGTAAGGCGTGTGAACACGTGAGGTGCCAGGTTCAACCCGAACGGGAAACAACGAAAGCAGTAACTCAGACGCCCCACTACAAAACCGAGCCAGTCCCTGAACCGCGGATGAATCGGGACATGCCAATAAGCGTCCCGGAGGTCCAGGGACACCATCCAAGCTCCCGGCTCCAAGAGGAACCGAACCTGAGACAGCGTAGTCATCCGAAAGGAGGGGCAATGAACCCAGGGGTTCAGACGGGACAAGCCCAGAATGAACCGCAGGTCCGCGCAGTCCCGTTTCGGAACCGGAAACAGACGGGAAACCCATCTGAGGGACGACGTCGTTTCGACGACGCCCAAGCGTACCCACTCCAAGACGACTCGACAGAGCGCAGGGGAAGAAGCCTGCCCTGCCAGCCCCGACCCCCCAAAGGGGGGAGGGGCCACCCAACGCCACCGCAGGCCGCGAGACACGACCCGAAAGGCCCACGAATCGTGGGACCAGGTGCGAGCGAACAGCGCAAGCCGCCCCCCCATCGCCCCGTCAAAGGGGCAAACCGCGAAAGGGCCGGCGACCCTTACGAGACCCAGAACCCCGCACAGCGCGAACACCACGCCGACCAGACGAGGGAGGGTCCGCAGGAGGAGCCAACCCCAAACCTGACACCAGAGGCCTACCACGACGAGAGGAACCCCGAGCCCTGGCACGACATTTCCGGGAAGACCCACCCCGGGACCCCCGGAAAACCAACAAGTCCGACATCGGACGACAAGCCGCCGACGCAGCCTGAATAAACTGCGCCACGGCCAACTCCCCAAACAGGAGAGGACAAAAAGGTGAAGAACGCCTAAGAGCCAGAGCCCAAGCAGATTCCACGGAGGAACCCAGCACCGCCTGCCGACACGCGAGACGGGAAGCATAGAACAGGGAAACCGCATCCCGCAAAATTGGCGTGAACAGCTTCAACAAGGCAGCCGACGAACGCGCAGCCGAGGACAAGGTGCCGGACCCCGGGACGGACCCAAGCGTCCCCACATCCTCCACGAGCCAATCCGAAGACAGCTCCAGGAGGGAAAAGAACCGCAAGGCCGAACACAAAAGGCCCCGAGCGCGCAAGTCCTCCGCCACAAGCGCCGCCGAAAGGGAGGGAACCTGCACATGGAGCTGAATAACGCCCACATCGCGGGGAAGGGCAGGGGCCCACAAGCACACATTCAGGTACTCAAGATCACCCCCCAGGAAAACCTGAAGCACCGTGGAAGCTTCCCGCCACTCCAGCGTGCGGGAACGACAGAAGGAATGCCAGGAATCCAGACCAAACAAGGGGCAGTCTGCTAGCCAGGACGACTCCGGAACCTCGTAACGGAGCCAGAAAGGGAACGAAGTCCCAAACCTGAACGTGGACGGATCCATTTCCGAGGCATAATCCGGGTCACGCAGGAGGTAAGCTGCAAAGGCCGCTCGCACCACACCAGGTTGGATGCGATAAGCCGAAAACCTCCGGAAGGACGGAACCGACGTACCCGGGGGAACACGGAACCGTACCCGGGGAGGGGCCGATACCAAATCCAACTCGTACGCAGAGGGGGGGAAAGAAAACCCCACTCCTTGTAACAATAAGCCCCGCTCAGTGGGAAGAAAAACCCAGGCGGGGTCCAGCGGGGCCCAAGGCCCCCAAGTCAGCCCCTCCCCAGCCTCGAGGTCCGTCACCACAGGACCCGAGGCCGAGTCCTCTCCCCAAGCCCCGACCCCACAAGACAAGGACGGAGCAGCCGGAAAAGCTGGAGGAAGGGGGGCCCACTGGTCAGACCCTGAAGCTTCGGCCGGGAGACAAGACTCGAATGCCTCTGCCGCCCCCCCGGAAGGGGCAACCCCCGAAGCTGCCCGAGTCTCGAGATCAAGTAACCCCTGCTCCGACCCCGAAACCCTCAGACGCTTCGGGGCCGGAAGCAGGGGCGGGGGACCAGAACGAACAGAAGGGGAAGGACGAGGAGGTGCAGACTGAACCAGGATCGAAGCGACCCCCACCCCCAAGTCCGGGTCTCGAAAAGCAAAGCGGGGCAGCCCCGGGGCATCCGGGGAAGCAACCAACCGAGCGCGTTGCAACAGACGAAACCTAGACTGCAACGCCCGTGCCGCCTGTACCCGAATAGAATCATCAGAGGATTGGGTAAATTGAGTCACAAGCAAGCAGCAACACTCACAGGACTCAGGGTCGATAGTATCACCGACCCAACAGGCAGCGTGGCAGAGGCAAAAACAATGAGGGTCACCCTGAGACAAGGGGACCGAGCAACCCTCAAACTCGCACACAGCGAGTGGGGACTCCGGGGTCACATCCATCGGACCCACGCGCCCCCTAGGGGATTCCCAGGGTCCTGAGCGTTTACTTTAAGAGGACTCGCGCTCAGGTAGTCCCAGGCAGGGTGCCGCAAACCGGCGCCCAAAACTACCAAGCAAACTTCTAAAGCTGAACCCCAGGGACGTGTACACTCACGGGGACCTAGCAGGGGGCGCCACCGAGGAGAACAGTGGAAGGGCAAACAAACTGAATAAAATGACAGAACCCCCCACCAGGCAAAAACAAAAAGAAAAACAAAGCCCCGCAAGAGGACAGCGAACCCCAAGGAACAGAGCCGGCCGCGATGTCGGGAAATACAAGCTGAGCAGCACCCTGCGCCCCTACCAGTGCAAACTGCCTCTTACCTGCCGGTAACAAGGGAGAACAGAACACCCAAGAGCAAAACAGGCGGCCGAAAAACCGAAAGGTAAAACGGACCAGCAGAGGCAGACCCCGAGGAGCCTGTGGAAGGTGGCCCCAAGCCCCAAGGGCAGTACTTACAGGGCACCTAGGGAAGGCAGCCCTAGGCGCATGCAGCCCGAGTACTGAAGATAACTCCTGGCTCTCGCACCCACAAAACTAACACCACACTCAAAGCACAGTGCAGTAGCGACACCGGAGCCAGAGCACACGACCATCGCCTATAGCATCAGCCTTAAGAACTGAGGTGTGGGTAGCCGGCGCGGGGGGTCTGGGGCTCCCCCTTCCCCCTCCCGGGGAGGGGGGAGCTGCGCAGACAGCGGCGCGGCAGTGTGTGACGTCACACTAGTTTGCTTGTTTTCGGTTGGGGAGTTCTATCCACTAGTTCGGTTTTAGGTAGCAATTTTAACCAGAATAGGGGTTTGTTTTGGGGCGCTTACCTTTCTGGGTGCCTGTTCCGGTCAATGGCAGACATAGAATGCTTCCAACTACACGGGGGCTTCTATAGGCCATTGCTCCCCTTGCCTCTCTGAGGGGGCCCGGTTCTGGCCGTGGTCCCGGGTAGGCCTAAGAACTCCATACACATGACTGATGCCAAAGTCTGACATTAGCATATCAGCCTGGGATAGCTCCGGGGAGCCGACGGGGCTCCCCCCAGAAAGTAACATTAATAATTCTAACACGAATTTTCTCAATATTTCTTATGTTTCTTTTTACTGCCGATGGTAATTGAAAAATCAATTCTCCAAAATTCATTTTTATTTCTAGTCTGACGCGACACTTGAACGCATTTCATAATTAACTATTACATTTTCAAAGACTTTAGTTTACACATACAACTGTAACCTGTAAACACGCCATTTGCTTCCTATTTATACTCGCATTTGGGTGAGGTGATATGGTACAACAGTTTTGGATGAGGTGAACAAAATTGTGACATATACAAGATAGAACACGAAACAATGAGTTTTTCAAGAGTAGGTTGGCCAACCTACCAACCTTGGTTGGTAGTAGTAGTATTTTCCAATAGGCCAACCTACTCGTGAAAAACTCTCCAGACACAAAGCAGAACGCCTTAAAGGAGACCAACGTCGTCTATGCCTTCAAATGCCCACATGGGGACTGTAAGCCCCAAAGAACTCAGTATATAGACAAGACAACAACGTCTCTTTCCAGGCAACTAACAATGCATAAGCAACAGGGCTCCATTAAGGAACATATAATCTCTTCCCACAACCAGACCATCACCAGAGAAGTCTTAACAAACAACACAGAAATCATCGATAGATACAGCGATAGCAGGCGGCTCGACATCTGGGAGGCACTACACATCAAAAAGTCAACACCAGCAATCAACAGCCAATTAATGCACAACTATATTCTACCCACTTCAAGTCTCCGTACCAATATAGAAGCATCAAGAGAAAGTCTGGGCCAATAGGCCCTTTGCAGTTACTTCCATTCTTATGCTCTCATATCCAATTAATACCCATAATTCATGGGTATTAATGTTTTCTGGTATGTCAAGAGGAGTACAGGCCGGATCACGATACACTCTCCTCTTGACATACCAGAAAACATTCTAAGGAAACTACTCCAAGCTTGTACTAAAGAGGCACCCTTCTTGAGCCCAGATGGGCACATGTATAAGCAAGTAGATGGGGTCGCCATGGGTTCTCCCCTAGGTGCCCTGTTTGCGAACTTCTACATGGGTACCATCGAACAGAAGGTCTTAGTCGACATGAACTTGAAACCGGCCATATACTGCATGTATGTTGACGACATTTTTACACAGGTACCTGATGTCAGACATCTGCAGGAGCTGAAGGAGGCATTTGAACAGATGCGTTTGATGCGTTTCACTTACGAGATGGAGAAGGATGGGAAGCTGCCCTTTCTAGATGTAACAGTCATGAAAAGGAGCGGAGGTTTCCACACTGCAGTCTACACTAAGGAAACAAACATAGGAATGTGCCTCAATGCCTATAGTGACTGCCCAGACAGGTACAAGAGGAGTGTTGTTAACGCTTATGTCGACCATGCTCTCAGCCACAGCTCAGGATGGAAGCAAGTCGATGAAGAACTCTGTAGGGTAAGGCAGGTCCTAGTCAACAACGGCTTCTCCAATGGTTTCATTGAAGACATCGTAAGAAGGAAGGTGAAACGCCATGCAACCTCTGAAGAGACAACTAACACAACACCTGTACCCCCCTATTAGACTATTTTACAGGAACTTCTTTTCCACAGCTCATAAAACGGAGGAAAGGGTCCTGAAAGATATTGTTAATAGGAACGTTACCCCTACAGACAAAAATCAGAAGATACAATTGACGATTTACTATAAAACCAAAAAAACGGCCAACCTACTCATGAGAAACTCTCCAGACACAAAGTTGAACGCTTTAAAAGAGACCAACGTCGTCTATGCCTTCAAATGCCCACTTGGGGACTGTAAGCCTCAAAGAACTCAGTATATAGGCAAGACAACATCTCTTTCCAGGAGATTAACGATGCATAAGCAACAGGGCTCCATCAAGGAACATATAATCTCTTCACACAACCAGACCATCACCAGAGAAGTCTTAACAAACAACACAGAAATCATCGATAGATACAGCGATAGCAGAAAGCTTGACATCTGCGAGGCACTACACATTAAGAAGTCAACACCAGCAATCAACAGCCTATTAATGCACAACTATATTCTACCCACTTTAAGACTCCACACCAATATAGAAGCATCAAGAAATATGGGCCAATAGGCCCTTTGCAGTTACTTCCACTCTTCCCTTTAATTTATCCAATTTATACCCAATGCACGGTGTTCTGTCTTGTGTTGAAAGTTTGCTTTGTCTTGTGTTGAAAGTTTTGTTCACCTCATCCAAAACTGTTGTAACATATCACCTCACCCAAATGAGAGTATATAAGATAAAAGCTGTTTAAATGATAGCATAGTAAAACTCTGTTTAGTGTTTGCTGGTTATAGTTGTGTGTGTGTAAACTAAAGTCTTTGAAAATGCAATAAGTTATTACGAAACGCGTTCAAGTGTCGCGTCAGGCTAAAAATAAAAATGAATTTTGGAGAATTGATTTTTCAATTACCATCGACAGTGAAAAGAAACATAAGAAATATTGAGAAAATTTGTGTTAGAATTATTAATCTTACTTTTTCGGTCATATTTAATAGCATATGTTTACAAGAGACTGCTACCAAAATATACTAATATATACATATATATACATATATATACATATATATACATATATATACATATATATACATATACATACACACACACTCACACACATATATATACAGATAACCTTACTTGTGTGCCTTCATCTGAATTGCGCATTAAAATGCCAGCTGATGATCCTTGGGGGCGCTTGAGGGTTATGTCTTGGATTGCCCATAACCCAGATGGTTTCTCTACAGCACACACAATAGGAACTTCGCTCAGTATCACAGTACAGTACATCACTTCTCCAACTAAAGCAGCCTGGAAAATGATTACTTTCTTCAGTGACCAAATTTGAAAACACCAATCACTTCATAAAACTTTAACATATTTATTACCATCAACACTATCTTTGGAAATGTTATTTTCAAATTGTAATCCTTGCCTACTTTTTCATTTATCTAGCATTACCACCCATCCCTTTCCCACTTAATTTCACTTCCATGAGCATCTTTGCTGAAAAACCCTTCATTTGCTTGCCACATTCAGGGTTGCACCGTTTTGATGGCTCCAAATTCAGATTTAAATTTTTAATAAGCGGTGCCGTCTATCCTTGAAATGTTTCATAGCTTTGTTTTGTTCCATTTCTTGTTTCACATTTGTATTTTGTCCATTTGCCCTGAGTATGCTCTATACTCAGCTTACCAGCTTGCTTTCCCCGTGCCTAAGAGTTAAATTAACATCCCTGAGAATTTTGGATTTTCTCTCCCATAAATTGACTCCTTAAGCCCTTTCACTCCTGTATAGTTCGTGGGTTTGCTTTCTTCTGCAAAACCTGCTAATGGGGAGTGACTAGTTAGTTATGTGGCTATTGTGCTTAGCTCTGTCCCCTATGCTTTAATCAAGGGTGTGCTTGGAATGTGTAAATAAATAGTTCTTATCTGTGGCTGCATACTTCACATCTCACCAAATGGTTAAGGTCTTGCATCTGTGTTTGTTCAAACAAGACTTACTTACCTGTGAGGACAATCCACATGGGCAGTATTCTCATTCCAGGGAATGATTTTGTCAGGCCTGTATATATGAGTAGGCTGTTATCGACTTCTTGCCTGCCACAGTGCCTTACACTTGACATTACTGTGTGCAGTTTTTTCAGAGTAAGATTCAGGGATTTTGAATGCTGAGCCTGCTGTCTCCTGCTGCCTCTGTCACTCTACCTACAGGTTTCAAGAGTAATCTCCTTTTTGGGCAGATCCTTCAATTTCTCTCCCACCATTTTAGTGTAACACCCATGCCCCCCCCCCCCCCCCTTAGAGTTCACACCCAGGGAAGCCTTCTCCAAGAGGTCAGCCCAGATGACCTCCGGATTATCTTGTATGTTGATTAAAAATTCCTGGGTTAGTCTTAGTCAGCATAGTTTCAAGTATGTAATATTTCATGCAAGGGAATTAGACTCCAGATTCTTATGTGTAAACATCCATGGATCTCCCCCTTTTGGCCAGGTCAGAGGTCAGTCACACACGTAATTAATAACTCCTCTCTTGAAGAGTGTATGGTGAATGTCAAACAAGCTTATTGAAATATTTCTTGAGTGTTTGTACACGTGTGGCCGATCTCTTACATTCTTGGTGTAGGTAGCAACAGCAGATCTCCACCCTCCCCCCTGTGGGGGGTTGTATATAGAGGTCCTGTAGGGACTTAGTAAGGACAGAGTGCCAGACACCGGGGCCCAGAGAGGGCTGTGAAGAACATCTCAGCCAGGGAGAGACAGAGGTCTTAAGGTACTGTGTGTGATCTCTGAGGTTTTGTTCCATGTCCAAATTTCTTAACTTTTTGCCAGTGTTAGAGTAGGATTTCTAAGTGGTGATTGACATAATTTTGGTCTCAATAAACTCATGTTAAATTTCCCGTCTGTGTCAATTGTTGAATCCTCTTAGCCTTTTGGATATAGTGGCTGACAACCGTTTCCATAATTAATGACAGTCATCGAAAGTACTCTCCAAGTCAAGCAATATTTCTTGCCTCGTTGCTTGATATAGTCTCAATGGTCAAAGGCAGATGGTGGCAGCGTATTTAATCCTTGTGTTAGCATTTCCTTGTGGGCAGTGTACTTTTTAGTTCCGTTGTACCATCATATGTCAGCTCATAACAGTGTTACCAAGTGCAACTGATGGGGAAGTGTTACTCAGGATAAGTAGTGTTTACATTATTAGTTTAGTATCCATTATAGTAGTGGTACACAATTGGTGGTGTTACATTAGTCTCGGCTTCTCCGAGAATGTTTGGAAGGCTTGGGCTACAAAAACGGGCTGTTAGCTCATCCGATTCTTATGTGGTAGCTAATGATGCTATCCAGTGGTGGTCAGTGTAGCAGCTAAATAATAATTTTAGTTAGCAAAGCGATACTGTAACAATGTCCTGTGATTTAAATTTTTACTCAGAGGGAACTCTTGAGTGAGCTTCATAATTTTGTCTAATAGTGAGAGGTTACTCAGTGATGAAATGAATTATACTCTCTTATATCTGCCCTCTCCCAAAAGCAGTAGTAAAATTATTTGCAAAGTTTTTTATCATGGTGGAGAGGGAAATTGGCTTGGGTCTGTTGAGTGAATTGAATTCCGGGTATGCATGCATTTAAGGTCTGGCTCAGGAAGCAAATGAGGAACTTGCATAGAAAGGAGTATTTCATTTCACTTAACACAAGTTTTTACTAAAAATTACTGAAAAGAGGGCCAAATAATTTAGTTTATGTTCTTATTTTTGGAATGCGTATGTGCTGACATGACTTGATCCCAACATGAACCCCACATACACATGACTTCATCATTACAGATCAGATCAGATCAGATTTTTATGAATCACTCAGATTTATAAAAATTGTAGTATTGTAAAGCAGAATTGAACTATACACAAAAATAATGAGACAATGCAGTACCTGCAACCTTGTACACTTCACAATGCTGCCAGTCAATCTTCCTGAAGGGACGGAACAACCTTCTTCGTTGATTGGATTAATCACCCTCTTGATGAGTGGAGGACCTCGCAACTTGAAATATGGAAGGGTATGCTTGCGTTTCAGGATTCCTCGTAGTTGAGAGATGATAATGGAGTTGAAACGTGGAATGTGTAGACCTAAGCTTGAGTACACCTCAAACTCAACCTACATGAGAAAAGAAAAATGTTTGTGCTATTATTAAACTTCATGCATGACATTTATGTCATGCTAGACCTAAATAAGATTTGACAAAACCATTTTTAAGGAACACAAGATCCTTTAATTTTCAGTTAAATTATGATCATACAGCTTTCTATATTCATCATTATCATCAATAACATACTCCCCCTCTTGAATTGGGGTGGGCAAGCATCTGCCCAGAAATAAGATAAAATCAAAGATTAAAAACACAGTACTGGAAACCATTGTCAAGTGTAAAGAGAAAAATAGGAAAAAAGAGAGAAGAAAGGAAAGAGGGAGTAAAAAAGGGAACAGAAATATATTGCAAATGATTTGTAAAGTTCTTTATCTCAGTTGGATGAGTCAGCTACAGCCTGATGTTTTAGCAGTGTTCTGGGAGGAATATGACTGTTGGTTTAGATTGCAACTGAAGGTGTGTTGTTTTGAAACAAATTGAGCTGGGCAGGGAAACCCAGATGCAACAAAAATGAATATGCCACATGTAGTTCATTGGGGTGAGATTCCACTGTATCATTTCAAGGGAATCTCATAGACCCAACACTGCATAGTAGTTGGGTCTGGTTAACAAAATCAATCCAATCGGACTAGAGATTGTCGATACCATATCAAGATGACTACCAAGGGGCAATTGAGAGATTTCTGCAAATGTTGAAAAAGTAAGTGGCACAGCATTATTATGAAGCAGGACAACAACTGGGATAAAGCTGTATAACCAACTCAATTTGTAATATGCTATGTAGTGATAATCCATTCTCACCACTTCCTTTAATGCTTTTTCCTATTGTCATGGACAGGAATCCTGTCAGGCATATCAAGGCTCACATAGCTAAGGGCAACAATGCCAGTTAGTAAACAGATATAAAAGTGTTAGAACACTGTCCAAATGACACACACATCCACTCCACCACACCAATGGTAAGAGATACCTTGAAGGTCATGATGGAAGGATTAGTATGACATGAATATAAGAAACAATAAGCTGTACTAAATATAAATATGGTATACACAAACAAATACATTGTGACACATTATCTTACTTGAGGTTCTTCATAAAAAGAGAAGCTCCAATGGGTGAAGGGATGCCGGGAAAACTGCAGGCGACCATTGCCAGAAAGATGAACAACTGTAGACAATGATGATCAAATCAAATACCATAGCATGAACACGGCTGATTTATTAAAAAATTATTATTCTTAACATAATTAATAAACGCTAGAATGACTACCATTAGTTAAGTATTAAACATTTTGCTTCAATGTATGATACTTTATGTAAATTCAAAATCCCATATTTTTTGTTGCCCATATATCCTAGGAAATGGCTTTCCTTAAAACAGCTCTTTATAACAATATTTAACTCCATCCCAGACAAACAAGCACAACGTGCTGAATAATACGTAGAAACAAACCTTTAATTTTAACCATGGCAGGCTTGGAGAACCGTGAGGATGCATCAACAGCCAACTGGATTCCACCATTGTACTCCACTTCTACCATGATGTCGATTTGTTCAAGAGTCGAGACATCGGGTTTGAGATTCACACGTTTAGCTGTCACTGCTCGAATGACTGGGAAGTTTGTTCCTAGATTCAAGTCTCGGATCTGAAATCAGCATTCACATAGATCCTT
Organism: Procambarus clarkii; assembly: GCF_040958095.1. NCBI lineage: Eukaryota > Metazoa > Arthropoda > Malacostraca > Decapoda > Cambaridae > Procambarus > Procambarus clarkii. Next base: position 34,217,632 of record NC_091182.1, read on the forward strand.
ATTTGAAAAGGCAATCCTGTTGTACTTTATATACTTTTCCTTATTTAGCTTATCTGTACAGTACATGGCTTACCATATCAAAATACAGTATGCATAGTAAGGCTAACAGATTGAAGGTGAAACGTTGTCTGCATCCTGCGATGCCCTGTGACCCCCCACATCCTCTGTCTCCACGTCCTCCACTCCCTCCCGGTCAGACAAATTCTTCTGGCCTGATACATTCATCATCGCTTTTGATGCCGATACGCCCGCTGATCGGAGTGTATTTTGGAAATAGTAGGGCACGCAGTCTTTTCTATCAAGTCGTTCCCGAGTTCTTTACGATCAAGGTGCCCAATTTCAGGCCGAATAAATGCAGGAACTTGATTGCAGTGGACCACGTTTCCTCCGGGGACTTGGTGCTTTCAGACACTACTGATATCTGTGGTTACAAGGTCCGTTGTTATAAGCCTCTGGGTGACCGTTTGGTACGATATGTGGTCCGGCATGTTGTTGATGTTAGTGCGGACGACATGAAGGCGCAACTGCAGGATGGTGACCTTCCGATCTTTGGTGTCAAGAAATTTATGCGTAGGATTGATGGCGACCTGTGTGATACCAGCACTACCCTCCTTACTTTTCTCGACTCCCTCCCCCCTGATCGGGTTTGGATTAATGGCTTCCTCCATAAATTGGAGGTGTACGTTTCCCCATCCCACTCAGTGCTTTCATTGTAAGGGTTTTCACCATACTTCCCATTGCTGCACCAATGACGTTCGTTGTGGCAAATGCTCTGGTTCTCGTTACATTTGTGACTGAGTCTGACAAGCTCTGTTGCTCCAACTGTGGTGGTGATCATGCCATCACTTTCTAGCAGTGTCCTTCCTACATTACGGCGCTCACTAAGGCTCTTCCTGTCGTCACTCCGCCCTCCAGTCGTGCTTTGCCTCATCCTGCCCCAGTTCCTCGTCACCCACCACTTCCCCCTCTGTCGCCGCCTTACCTGTGCCTGACCTGTTTGTCACTGACGTTCCTCTCGCCCCTGATGCATCTTCTCTCCCACCCGCCATTCAACTGAGTCCCGATCTTGTTGACGCTATTGTCGCTTGCTTTGTGGATGCACTCGAGATGATGCTGGTCCACCTCATCACTAAATTCTTTCCGCAGTCCATCCATCCCGTTCCTGAGGCTGGCCCGTCTCTCCTCTCCTCCACTTCTTCTACGGTTGACGTCCATCCTCCCGTAGCTGCCTCTGCTATCTCCAATGCATTTGAATCGATGCTGGACAACATCCTTCGAAGCTCCCTGGCGAGTCTTCCCTGTCTCTCCCCACCCAGGCTGCCTTGCCGCACATCTCTACCCCTGGTACTATGCGGAAGCAATCCTCCGTCGTCCTGATTTCCAAGCGCCCTGCCACCTTGCCTGATGGGCCTCCTACATCGCGTTCTCCCACAACTTGTCCTCGCGCCCTTCCTAGGTCTTCCTCCCATTGTCTTGCTGCAGCTTCTGCGGAGTCCAATGCATTAGCGTTCCAGTCGTGAGGCTCCAGATGCCATCTATGTACCTTGTCCTGTCCTAACCTCCTGTCCCGTCTTGACTTCCTCTACCCTTCTACACATTCGCTCCTTGTACCTTCTTCTGTTCGCGCCTCCCTTCCTTTCTCATGTCTGCTTTGCATTTGCCTCCTTCACATCCTTCCACCCCCCCCCCCCCCCCCCGCCCTTCATCTCTTGCCTCCATCCCTCGCTTTCTTTATTGTGGAGACACTTTGCGTTCCCCTTCTGTTTTCTTTATTCCCATTCTGCATTCCTTTCTTCTTGTTTATTTTGCCTTTATCCTCGCCCACTTTGACGGCGCCGTTTTCTTCTTGACTCGGGCACGTCGTGACTGTTGGTGTGTTGTTGTGCATTGTCATGTACACATCTTTCTACATTATCACTAGTGCAGTTTATGGGAGGATATACCTTCATGCAAACTGCACATATTTTGAAGCAGAAGAAAATTGATCAGTTAAGTCAGCCTGCTTAATGCAAATTGGTAGCTCTACTTAGTAATAAAAATTACTGTTAAGCCCTATAAAAAAAGGTTTGAAGGCCCTAGTTAGTAATTAACAGTAATTCTTATTACTAAGTAGAGCTACCAATTTATGTTAAGCTGGCTGGCTTAACTGATCAATTGTCATTCAAGGGATTGAATGTGCAATTATTTGTGAATGGATAGCACTGGTGTTAGGGCTTTCTGAAGTGTAAAGGCACAATTCAGCCAAGTGTTTAGAAGACCCATGACCAATGGTCACCTTCAAATAATTACCCAAGTTTTTTTACCTAAGTGTAGTTACAGGATGAGAGCTACGCTCGTGGTGTCCTGTCTTCCCAACACTCTTTGTCATATAACGCTTTAAAACTACTGACGGTCTTGGCCTCCACCACCTAACTTGTTCCAACCGTCTACCACTCTGTTTGCGAAAGTGAATTTTCTTATATTTCTTCGGCATCTGTGTTTAGCTAGTTTATATCTATGACCTCTTGTTCTTGAAGTTCCAGGTCTCAGGAAATCTTCCCTATCAATTTTATCAATTCCTGTTACTATTTTGTATGTAGTGATCATATCACCTCTTTTTCTTCTGTCTTCCAGTTTTGGCATATTTAATGCCTCTAACCTCTCCTCATAGCTCTTGCCCTTCAGTTCTGGGAGCCACTTAGTAGCATGTCTTTGCACCTTTTCCAGTTTGTTGATGTGCTTCTTAAGATATGGGCACCACACAACCGCTGCATATTCTACCTTTGGCCTAACAAAAGTCGTGAACAATTTCTTTAGTATATCGCCATCCATGTATTTAAAAGCAATTCTGAAGTTAGAAAGCGTGGCATAAGCTCCTCACACAATATTCTTTATGTGGTCCTCAGGTGATAGTTTTCTATCTAGAACCACCCCTAGATCTCTTTCTTGACTGCACATTGGTGCCAACACCTCATAGGTCAGTGCTAAGTTTCTACGAACTGAGCTAACAAACTGAATGACTGAGTAGCCAGCGCAGGGAGGGAAAGGCTGCGCAGACGAGCAGTGCTGCAGTAGAAGATAACGCTTGCTTGTGTTTGTTTCCTTGGTATTTGAGGTAGTTTTCTTCCCTTTTTGGCTGTTAGTTGTCATTTTCTTACCATGTGGGGTTTGCTTTGTTATGCCTACCATTCTGGGTGCCTAACCCCGGTCGATGGCAGATAAGGAAAACCCCAACCACATGGGGGGGTTTTCAGGTCCATTGCTTCCTGCAACCTCTCTGAAGGGGCTAGGTTCTGGCTCGTGGTCCCTGGCAAGTTGAACTCCATAGCAAATGCCCAGATCTAATATATCACACATTAGCCCGATAGCTCCAGGGAGCCAAAGGGGTTCCCCACAGAAATACCAATCTTATGTAATCTCACATACCCATTGTACCTTCTTGTAAATTATTATTATTATTATTATTATTATTAATTCTATGAATCATTTTCATTTCAAATTGGCATGGTTTGTGTTCGTTTAAATATGGACTCTTCTTCCTTTGAAAATAAGGTTTGAAGGCTGGGGCATAGAAAAAATGCTAGGTTAGTTGTGAAATCTCGTTACAAACAGGTTCTCCCTCATATGAGAGGGAAATTAAAATTTCACTTAGTGAAATGAGCCCATAGATCATTGGAAATATTAGATACTAGTATTAATAGTAACTCTCTTAACTCGGTGGACAAAATATCCAAGAGTAATGTTAATTCAATGTTGAATCAACTTTGGTAGTGCTGATTTAATATTGAATTAACATTACACTTGGATATTTGCCCCTGGGAATATGGTTCTAATCACATTTCTTGGGTGGAGCCCCTTGAGGCTCCCAGAAGCTATCACACTTGGCAAGTATAATTGGACAGACTTGTTGCTAGGCAAGGAAGTGAATGAGATGTATGTCAAGTTTTGTGAAATATATGATAAAGGCACAAAAAAATTTATACCAAAACAGAGATGCAGAACTAGGAAACAGGATTAATTCAACAGAAATTGCGAGAGGACCAGAGACCAAAAGATACAAAAATGGAGTCAATACAGGAAGAGGCCAAACCCCCAAACATACCAGCGATAAAAAGATGCAAGAAACAACTGCACGGCAGTGATTAGAGAGGCAGAAAGAAATTTTGAAAAAGGGATTGCAGACATATGTAAAACAGAACCAGGTCTATTCTATAAATACATAAACAACAAATTGCAGGTAAAGGATAATATTCAGAGATTGAAAATGGGAAATAGATTCACGGAAAATGAAAAGGAAATGTGTGAAACATTAAACGAAAAGTTCCAAAATGTGTTTGTACAAAATGAAATCTTCAGGAAACCAGATCCAATAAGAATTCCAGAGAACAACATAGAGCACATAGAGGTGTCTAGAGACGAAGTGGAAAAAATGCTCAAGGAGCTAAATAAGAACAAAGCAGTTGGTCCAGATGGAGTTTCACCATGGGTTCTGAGAGAATGTGCACCTGAGCTCAGCATTCCACTTCAACTGATTTTTCAGGCATCCCTGTTTACATGAGTTGTAGCTGATGTGTGGAAAAAGGCTAACATAGTTCCAATCTACAAAAGTGGAAGCAGGGAAAACCCCCCTAATTATAGACCGGTATCATTGACTATTGTAATAGTCAAAATATTGGAAAAAATAATTAAAATTAAAGGGGAAGAACACCTGGAGAGAAATGATATAATATTAGACAGACAGTATGCTTTTCGATCTGGAAGATCCTGTGTATCGAATTTACTCAGTTTCTATGATCGAGCAACAGAGATATTACAGGAAAGAGATGGTTGGGTTGACTGCATCTATCTGGACCTAAAAAAGGCTTTCGACAGAGTTCCCCATAAGAGGTTGTTCTGGAAACTGGAAAATATTGGAGGGGTGACAGGTAAGCTTCTAACATGGATGAAAAATTTTCTGACTGATAGAAAAATGAGAGCAGTGATCAGAGGCAATGCATCGGAATGGAGAAATGTCACAAGTGGAGTACCACAGGGTTCAGTTCTTGCACCAGTGATGTTTATTGTCTACATAAATGATCTACCAGTTGGTATACAGAATTATACGAACATGTTTACTGATGATGATAAGATAATAGGAAGGATAAGAAACTTAGATGATTGTCATGCCCTTCAAGATGACCTGGACAAAATAAGTATATGGAGCACCATTTGGCAAATGGAATTTAATGTTAATAAATGCCATGTTATGGAATGTGGAATAGGAGAACATAGACCTCACACAACCTATATATTATGTGAGAAATTTTTAAAGAATTCTGATAAAGAAAGAGATCTAGGGGTGGTTCTAGAAAGAAAACTATCACCTGAGGACCACATAAAGAATATTGTGCGAGGAGCCTATGCTACGCTTTCTAACTTTAGAATTGCTTTTAAATACATGGATGGCGATATACTAAAGAAATTGTTCACGACTTTTGTTAGGCCAAAGGTAGAATATGCAGCGGTTGTGTGGTGCCCATATCTTAAGAAGCACATCAACAAACTGGAAAAGGTGCAAAGACATGCTACTAAGTGGCTCCCAGAACTGAAGGGCAAGAGCTACGAGGAGAGATTAGAGGAATTAAATATGCCAAAACTAGAAGACAGAAGAAAAAGAGGTGATATGATCACTACATACAAAATAGTAACAGGAATTGATAAAATCGATAGGGATGATTTCCTGAGACCTGGAACTTTAAGAACAAGAGGTCATAGATTTAAACTAGCTAAACACAGATGCCGAAGAAATATAAGAAAATTCACTTTCGCAAACAGAGTGGTAGACGATTGGAACACGTTAGGTGAGAAGGTGGTGGAGGCCAAGACCATCAATAGTTTTAAAGTGTTATATGACAAAGAGTGTTGGGAAGACGGGACACCACGAGCGTAGCTCTCATCCTGTAACTACACTTAGGTAATTACACTGATTCAATGCCATACTATTAGGTGTCATCAGTGACTGAGTTCTTATTGGCCTACGGGGACCTCGAGCCAAAACCTGGCCCCGTCTGTGAGGTGAAGGGAGTGGTGGCACTATGAAAACCTTACATTTCAAGTTATTCATGTCTGCCACTACTAGGGAAGCACCCAGAAAGACACCAAAGCAAAACTAACTACTGCATGGTTAGAACGAGACCATAGCATCAAAACTGCCAAAAGAACTCCCCCAAACAGTGGTGGTGGTGGTGGTGGCACCATGAAAACCTTAAATTTAAAGGTTTTCATGGTGCCACTACTCCCTTCGCCTCTCTGAGAGGGTGAGGTTCTGGCTCGTGGTTACCGGTAGGCCAATAAGATCTCTGTCACTGATGGCACCTAATAGTAAGGCACTGAATCAGTGTACTGTAATAGCTGCAGGGAGCCTTTGGGGCTCACCGAGAAATAGGCATTTTATTACAATCAATGCTGGTTTTTCAGTCATTTTTGTAGATGGACACAATGTTAGAAGAAAGAAACAGGTGATGCAATGTTTTTTCTGGTCTTGACAAAATAAAAGTATACAGTATTCACTCTATTTAATGGCCTATATGGGGGCTATACCTAGGTCGTTATTTCCGGGGCTCCGGTATTTCCGAAGTGTCAGTAATTTTTCAATTAACATTTAGGTAGGATATATTTTATACTGTATAACTAAAATTAAATAAAGTTCATTGTGTAATTGCGTTCCAAGTTAGATCCTGTGTTAGTGCCCATTCTATCACAGGTTAAAATTAATAATTCCTTCATATGACAAGTTGGATCATTCACGTAAGTGGACAAGTGGACCAAACAACAAGTGAACCATATTAACCAAACACCTACCTCCCTCAGCACCACTCTTCCCTCACCCCCACCACCACCACCACCACCACCCTCCCTCCCTCACTGCTTCAATCCCTCCCTGCCTCTCCCCCTCAATGCCTCCCTCCATCACTGCCTCCCATCCCTCCCTCAATGCCTCCCTCCATCACTGCTGCCCATCCCTCCCTCAATGCCTCCCTCCATCACTGCCTCCCATCCCTCCCTCACTGCCTCCCTCCATCACTGCCTCCCATCCCTCCCTCAATGCCTCCCTCCATCACTGCTGCCCATCCCTCCCTCAATGCCTCCCTCCATCACTGCCTCCCTCCATCACTGCCTCTCCCCCTCAATGCCTCCCTCCATCACTGCCTCTCCCTCTCAATGCCTCCCTCCACCACTGCCTCTCCCTCTCAATGCCTCCCTCCATTACTGCCTCCCATCCCTCCATGCCTTCCATCCCTTACTCAATGTCTTCCATCCCTCCCTCACTGCCTTCCTCATAACATGAGAACAGCAGGCTGTGGAGGTGGGAGCTACTAACGGGATTGAGAGGGCTACTAACGGGGTCGAGAGGGCTACTAACGGGGTCGAAAGCGCTACTAACGGGGTCGAGGCTAGGCATAGACCCGGACATGTCTGTCAGCGGCTGCTCGCAGATGCCAACTGTGCATAATTCATAAATAAAACTAATTTTTAATTATTAAACAAGAAACAATAAAACGTGATAATGATTAATAATGTATATTAACACACAAAAATTAACATATTTTGGCATAAATATTTTACAGCTATGATTAAAAATTTTAATACAATATGGGCGAGAGGTTTGGCAACCATCACGTGGTCAGCAAACCTTCCCTCCTCCGCCTCCCTCACCACCACCACCAACACTCCCTCACCATCACCACCAAATTGTGTGTGTGGTGTGGAGGAAAAAAAAAAAAAAAAAAAAAAAAAGAGTAGTTAGTAAACAGTTGATTGACAGTTGAGAGGCGGGCCGAAAGAGCAAAGCTCAACCCCCGCAAAAACACAACTAGTAAACACAACTAGTAAACACACTTGTCCCAACATTCCCTCCCTCACCACCACCAACACACCCTCCCTCACCACCACCAACACTACCTCCCTTGCCACCACCACCAACACTTCCTCCCTCACCACCACCACCAACACTACCTCCCTAGCCACCACCACCAACACTACCTCCCTCGCCACCACCACCACCAACAGTCCCTCCCTCGCCGCCACCAACACTCCCTCCCTCGCCGCCACCACCACCAACACTCCCTCCCTCGCCGCCACCACCAACATTGCCTCCCTCACCACCATCAACACAACACCCTCACTGTTTTCATTCCTCCCTGCCATTTCCCCTCAATGCCTCCCTCCATCAATCCCATCCCTACCTTAATGCCTTGGAGGTTGGTGGCCTGTTGCCATGTGAGGGCCTACTAATACTAAAACAAACCCAATACAGTACTGACCTACGATTATATCGACCGCCAGACCGGTATATGAGGATCCAGATACCGGTCTCCCAAACCGGTCGTTATTATCGGCAGATTGGTAAATAAGAGGGCATTAAATCGAGTTGATACTGCATACAGTATGTAAAATTGCATCTCTAAAATGTTTCCTAAAGGCATCTCTGATTGCAACAAATCCCTTACCCCCAACAAATCTGAGTTGGTCCCATATAGTTTGCCGAGATGAGGTTCCACTGTACTGTATGAATGCGCTAATTCTGGTAACTCAAACGAATTAGCATTCAGCGTTTTTGGGTAAACGGTAAGAGTAAGAAAGTAAATATGAAAATGTATGGGTAAACAGTGAGAGTAACAGGGTTGTTACAAAAAATAGTGAATGTTAATTTTTGGATATTTCTAGTAAGAAATTTGGCTACGTTGAATATTTGACTGACTCAAATGGCCAATATAATTCAGATTACCAAGCTTAGACAGTACAGTATATTCTGTGACAAATGACTGAAAGCCTAAGTGGAATAAACAGCAAATACACAAACACAATGTTGGGCATGAATAGAGATAAATTTGTATTAAAAAAGCCTTTATGAATTCAAATTCTAGATCAGCTTTGTTCATATTTTAAAATTAAAGACTTTCTTACCTGCATATTGTGGATGAACTTGGAGAGAGCTTTATGCTTCAAAAGATCATTAAACTCAAGTGTGAGAATGTTTGTGAGCCAACGCATGATTCCAGATTCATGACGTTTTTCCTGAATGACAAAAACACTTTAATAAAAATATATCACTTATCACAACAATAATAACAGTAATAAAATAATAATAATAATATACATTATTTGCAAAAATACAGGATCAAATTACAGTGATTACTTAGTAGGTACACAACAGCATTTGTATATTTTATAAAGCAACTACTGTAATTAGCATAGCATGTAATGTAAGGGTAAACTTAAGATAATGAGTATTGCATTTTCACATTTTTGAAGTAATCCTTATTTTAGATATAAGACATACATATAAATGATAAAAAGAAATTGAGCAAATAATATTAAGTTTTCTACTGTGATACTTAAAGATGAAAGACATTGACTAGTTTATTTTGTGGAATCTCTAACCTTAGTGTTAATTATAATAGTATCTTAATACTTTATTATTCACAATAACAGCAAACATAAATTGTCTTATACACAAAGAAATCACACTAATGTGGTATATATCAATGAGAAAATCAACTGGAGAACTGTTCAATCCACGCACCTCCACCTCCGCAACAAACACTCCCTACCCAGGGCAGGACGGAAACCGAAGACCCCCGCTCCACCCCAAGGGCAAGGCTAATGCCAAGCGACAAAGACCTCGATGGGAGTGAGTCCCGAAAGCCCCAGAGAAGATAACCCTGAACATGCAAGGGTAGTACTCACAGGGTGTCAAGGGAAGTTAGCCCTTAATGCATGCAGCCCTGCATACAGAAGAACACCTGAAGAACCACCCCACACAGCTGGCACAGCCACACAGGGCAAAAATCCAGATAGGAAAGCGAGGCCAAAGGTAATTTGTGCCCCCAGTGCACAAGAATTGAGCTGCCAGCTCGCCTGAGTGGGCTCAGTCTGAGGCGGGGAAGGTGCTAACGAGCGGGCGCGCAAGTTGGATGACTATTATGCTTGTTTATTTTTATTCTTCGGGGGAAAGGGGAGTTCTTTGGCTCTGTTTGGATATAGGTTGCAATTTTCAGCTGTTGGAGGTTTGTATTGTTACGCCTACCTTTCTGGGGGTATACCTCGGTCGATGGCAGACATGACATATTCTACATTCAGATTGCTCATATGGCCATTGCTCCCTGCACCTCTCTGAGGGAGGCCAGGTTTTGGCTCGTGGTCCCAGTTGGCAGAACTCCCATAACTGATGTCCCCAAACTAATATAGCTCATATTAGTCTGGATAGCTTCAGGAGCTGACGGGGCTCTCCACAGAAGCAACCCAAACGAAGGTCAAGCATGCTGTGTTCTATGAGAAAATTAATTCATTTTTTTAGATTTTAATTATTTTAAAATGTGGTCATTGGCAACTACCCATTGGCTTGGAGGTTCCTAGCCATCTGATACCCTCTCAGTCTTTTTTGGCATTGTGAAGGAAGGAGGGGTTATGGTTCCCAATGAAGCACAAATGGGGGTCACTTTTTGTTGTAATATATCATTAATTTTATTGATTATTCCACATGAATATGTTAAAACCTAATTACAGTATTGAAACAGAAAACATAATGAAAATACAATATTTGAAATAAATAAATATAACAGACTATAATTTTCTCGTCAAAATGACTACCAACGAGTGACGCCACCACACTTGCACCCGCCTCTCTGGGAAAATTCCACAATACAGAGCACCACTTGGTTTCCGAACCCCTTGGGGACGAGACCCGTCGGTTAACATGTAAGTTCGTATACGAGAAATAGAGGGGAAAAAATAAACTAGAAATGTAAAAAGAAATTTTTCCGAAAAATTTATGAAAAAAAAAACTCTAGGGAAAAAAATCGTCAGGTTCATGGCGTAAATGCAACCGTGTTTTGTTTGTACTCATCAATAAGTGAAGTCCTGATCCGCTTTATAAAAGTCCTTAATTGTTCCTAACTGATTATTAAGACGTCTGGCAAACATCCTCTGGATGTTTCCTGCCAGCCTGCAGGCACATCCTGCCTAAAATATACGATGATGTACTGTACATTTAAGAAACAAATCTGGGTCACAGGTCTGTGGAGTGTGGTTAGGCTTACGGAGTCAGCCGGTCCCTCCCCCACCACCGACACACCTCCCCCTCTCCCCCCACCACCGACACACCTCCCCCTCTCCCCCCACCACCGACACACCACCCCCACCCCCCACCCCAAACCCATACACACACACACACACACACACACACATCATCTTGCAGCAGAGGAGCTCCAGCATATTTCAACAATCCTAAGTATTGTAGTACAGGTTGATGGTAGTGAGTGGTGTCCCACAGAACATGAAGGTATAGTGCTCTTGAAAAATAGGTGAGATAACAGGAAAGTGCTAAGGGAAGTGAAAAATCGGATGAGAAAAAGTTGCCCTAGTGTTTACAGTGCAGAGAAGAACATTCAAGATGGCCACTGGCAAGGGGAAAAACAAAACAGAGCTTGATTTTGAGGGATTCAATGAAGAAAGCATTGATATTAGTAGTCTACATAACAAGTTGGTAAATTTAGATACTATAGTGAACTCTCATGTAGAAATAATTAGTAAATTGAAAGAAAGTAATGACCATTTGAATAGCAAAGTTTTATGTCTTGAGGGTTTAGTGAAAGACTTGCGCAAGGATAAGAATCAATTGGAAACAAATTGCAAAGCCATGGAAGAAGAAAATAAACTCTTAAAAATAGCTTTGGAAGAAGTTAAAGTAAATTTAAACATAAATGACTACAATAGGTTAGGCAAGGAAATTCAACAGGAGAAACAGCTTTTGTCAGCACAGATGGAGGAAGTTACACAGGGAATAGAACAGTGCAAGAAAGATATGCAACTCACTTATGCACAAGTGGCCAAGGAGAAGGAAAAAATAGAAGAAGCAGTAAAGGAAGTCAAACACTGCAGCAACCAAGATAAAACAAACATTAGGCTGGAAGTGAGGAAAGAATTGGCATCTAACCCGAAGTTGGTGCAAAACACAGTTGATCGGAGTAAGTCCCTGATCATTTTTGGCTGCAAAGAAAAGGCGATAACATCTAGGTCAGAAAGAGCTGTAGAAGAAGCTAAAGTAGTAGATAAAATTGTTGGCCTCGTGGAAGGTCTTACAAACAGAGAGAATGTGTGCGACTACAGGAGAATAGGCAGGTACGTAAAAGGGAAAGATCGACCTTTGAGGATCACCCTAAACGGTGCCAAACAGATGGAAGAAGTACTAAGGAATGCTAGAAAATTGCAAAGTGATGAGGATGGGAAAGGGTGGTCGTTAAGACGAGATCTTTCAAAAGAAGATAGAGAGAAGCTGAAACTGAACCTCGCCGAGGCAAAACATTTAAATGAGAGCAGGAATGAAGAAGAAATAAATTCTTTTTTCTACAAAGTGATAGGGGTAGGCAAACCAGTAAAGTGGTACATAAAGGCAAACCAACAAAATCAATAGAGAGAGGGGGAGTGAAGAATAAGGAGAGGGGGAACAAGTTCCTGAAGATTGCATACACCAACATAGATGGAGTGAGATCGAAGATACTGGAGTTAAGTGATGTAATACAGCTGCAGACACCAGACATTGTTGCACTCACGGAGACAAAACTTGAAGATGTAATTTTAAATGAGGTCATATTCCCAAGGGGCTACTCAATTTGGAGACGGGACAGAAAAATTAGGAAAGGCGGTGGCGTTGCTGTGCTGGTAAAAGAACACCTAAAGGTGAAGGAAATAATGACTGCCAATCCACAAGAAGTTGACATAATAGCACTAGAGATCTGCTATGAGGATGATAAACTAATGATGATAAATGCATATAGTCCACCGCCAAGCAGCACATGGTCAAAGGAGGAGCTAGATAGTAAACGTGAAGGTCTTATAACAATAATGAGAGAGATTATAGCGAGAGTGGATAACGATAGATCACGACTGTTGATAGTCGGTGACTTCAACTTGAAATCCATAGACTGGGAAGCATATGAAGCTAAAACAGAAGATTTTTGGACCTGTAAATTTGTAGACCTCATCCTGGAAACATTCTTGTATCAACATGTTAAACAAGCTACGAGGATGAGGGAAGGGGACGTTCCCTCCATGCTAGATTTGATATTTACCAGGAAGGAGGAAGAGATATTTGACATTCAGTACCTTCCTCCCTTGGGTAAAAGTGACCATGTCTTTTTGGGAATAAAGTATGCAATGCGTTATAAGCTGGAAGAAAATAAGGAGGTTGAAGCAGTTGAAAAACCAGACTTCAGGAGAGGACATTATGGTGACCTTAGAAATTTTTTTAGTGAGTATAATTGGACAGACTTGATGCTAGGCAAGGAAGTGAATGAGATGTATGGCAAGTTTTGTGAAATATATGATAAAGGCACAAAAAAATTTATACCAAAACAGAGATGCAGGACCAGAAAACAGGATTGGTTCGACAGAAATTGTGAGAGGGCAAGAGACCAAAAGACACAAAAATGGAATCAGTATAGGAAGAGGCCAAACCCCCAAACATACCAGCGATACAAAGATGCGAGAAACAATTATACAGCAGTAAGGAGAGAGGCAGAAAGAAATTTTGAAAAAGGGATAGCAGATAAATGTAAAACAGAACCGGGCCTATTCTACAAATTCATAAACAACAAATTGCAGGTAAAGGATAATATCCAGAGGTTGGAAATGGGAAACAGATTCACGGAAAATGAAAAGGAAATGTGTGAAACATTAAATGAAAAGTTCCAAAGTGTGTTTGTACAAAATGAAATCTTCAGAGAACCAGACACAATAAGAATTCCAGAGAACAACATAGAGCGGATAGAGGTGTCTAGAGATGAAGTGGAAAATATGCTAAAGGAGCTCGGGAGGAACAAAGCAGCTGGCCCAGATGGCGTTTCACCATGGGTTCTGAGAGAATGTGCATCTGAGCTCAGCATTCCACTTCACCTGATTTTTCAGGCATCCCTGTGTACAGGAATCGTAGCAGACGTGTGGAAACAGGCTAACATAGTTCCAATCTACAAAAGTGGCAGCAGGGAAGACCCCCTCAATTATAGACCTGTATCATTGACAAGTGTAATAGTGAAAGTATTGGAAAAGCTAATCAAAACTAAATGGGTAGAACACCTGGAGAGAAATGATATAATATCAGACAGACAGTATGGTTTTCGATCAGGAAGATCCTGTGTATCGAATTTACTCAGTTTCTATGATCGGGCCACAGAGATTTTACAGGAAAGAGATGGCTGGGTTGACTGCATCTATCTGGACCTAAAAAAGGCTTTCGACAGAGTTCCACATAAGAGGTTGTTCTGGAAACTGGAAAATATTGGAGGGGTGACAGGTAAGCTTCTATCATGGATGAAAAATTTTCTGACTGATAGAAAAATGAGGGCAGTAATCAGAGGCAATGTATCGGAATGGAGAAATGTCACAAGTGGAGTACCACAGGGTTCAGTTCTTGCACCAGTGATGTTTATTGTGTACATAAATGATCTACCAGTTGGTATACAGAATTATATGAACATGTTTGCTGATGATGCTAAGATAATAGGAAGGATAAGAAATTTAGATGATTGTCATGCCCTTCAAGAAGACCTGGACAAAATAAGTATATGGAGCACCACTTGGCAAATGGAATTTAATGTTAATAAATGTCATGTTATGGAATGTGGAATAGGAGAACATAGACCCCACACAACCTATATATTATGTGAGAAATCTTTAAAGAATTCTGATAAAGAAAGAGATCTAGGAGTGGTTCTAGATAGAAAACTATCACCTGAGGACCACATTAAGAATATTGTGCAAGGAGCCTATGCAATGCTTTCTAACTTCAGAATTGCATTTAAATACATGGATGGCGATATACTAAAGAAATTGTTCATGACTTTTGTTAGGCCAAAGCTAGAATATGCAGCTGTTGTGTGGTGCCCATATCTTAAGAAGCACATCAACAAACTGGAAAAGGTGCAAAGACATGCTACTAAGTGGCTCCCAGAACTGAAGGGCAAGAGCTACAAGGAGAGGTTAGAAGCATTAAATATGCCAAAACTAGAAGACAGAAGAAAAAGAGGTGATATGATCACTACGTACAAAATAGTAACAGGAATTGATAAAATCGACAGGGAAGACTTCCTGAGACCTGGAACTTCAAGAACAAGAGGCCATAGATTTAAACTAGCTAAACACAGATGCCGAAGAAATATAAGAAAATTCACCTTCGCAAATAGAGTGGTAGACGGTTGGAACAAGTTAAGTGAGAAGGTGGTGGAGGCCAAGACCGTCAGTAGTTTCAAAGCGTTATATGACAAAGAGTGCTGGGAAGACGGGACACCACGAGCGTAGCTCTCATCCTGTAACTACACTTAGGTAATTACACTTAGGTAATTACACTCTCTCAAAGGTCACGTGGTTCACGGCTCACTTCAACACCCATATATCGCTTCCTGCCTGCCTGCCTGCCTCCTTCCCAGCCTGCCAGCCTGCTTCCTTCCCAGCCTGCCTCCTTCCCAGCCTGCCTGCCTGCCTCCTTCCCAGCCTGCCAGCCTGCTTCCTTCCCAGCCTTCCATCTTTCCCAGCCTGCCTGCCTGCCTCCTTCCCAGCCTGCCAGCCTGCTTCCTTCCCAGCCTGATTCCTTCCCAGCCTGCCTCCTTCCCAGCCTGCCTCCTTCCCAGCCTGCCTGCCTGCCTGCCTCCTTCCCAGCCTGCCAGCCTGCTTCCTTCCCAGCCTGCCAGCCTGCTTCCTTCCCAGCCTGCCTCCTTCCCAGCCTGCCAGCCTGCTTCCTTCCCAGCCTGCCTGCCTGCCTCCTTCCCAGCCTGCTTCCTTCCCAGCCTGCCTCCTTCCCAGCCTGCCAGCCTGCCTCCTTCCCAGCCTGCCAGCCTGCCTCCTTCCCTGCCTGCCACCTTCCCAGCCTGCCAGCCTGCCTCCTTCCCTGCCTGCCAGCCTGCCTCCTTCCCAGCCTGCCAGCCTGCCTCCTTCCCAGCCTGCCTGCCTCCTTCCCAGCCTGCCTGTCTGCCTCCTTCCCAGCCTGCCAGCCTGCTTCCTTTCCAGCCAGCCTGCCTCCCTCCCTGCCACCATGCTAACGGGTAGTGTGTGTTAGGCTTATCTTCGGGAATGAGCCGGTCTCACCCCCACCACCAACAAACCACCCGCCCCCCTACATCCCATCTCTCAAGGTCACGCGGTTCAACCGCGTGACTACCACTCACTCCCTGCCTGCAAGCTAGCCTGCCTGCCTGCCTGCCTGTGCCTGCCTGCCTGTGCCTGCCAGCCTGCCTTTCCCTCCCTAATTCTCACTACTACTTCCATCCCTTCCTGCCTACCTCCTAGCATCTCTCCCTACCTCCCCCTCCCTCTTAGCATCTCTCCCTACCTCCTAACATCTCTCCCTACCTCCCCCTCCCTCCTAGCATCTCTCTCCCCCCCTCTCTCACTGATTCTCCCCCCCCCTCATTCATATACTGCCTCCCACCTAAACTCCATCGTCCATCCACCCACCAGTCAGCCATCACTGACGCAATGCGTGCATTTGGAGCCAACATGGTGCACAGATGTTTCTTGATTGTGCAGATATGTAAAACAAAAGCACAGAATGAACATTCCAGCCTTATGGCAATTCAAAATAATCGGAATAATAGGCCGTGAATCTGTGAAGTCACAGTGGGCAAACTGGACCATCGCCCACCCACCACCACAAGCCGGCGTGACGCTTGGCGGACCCCTTCCTACCCGAACTTTGTTCGGGTAGCATGACTCCCCAACCCCAATCGGGAAACTGGAAGTTTCGGAAAACTAAAGTTCGGAAACCAAGTGGTGCTCTGTACTAAATAAATTTGTCCATGGCCTAATATGGCTCTGTAGTAACTACACAATTGCTGCATGTTGCTATTGGAAAGCCCTGGACACATTGTAGCAATACTGTACATGAATTTTAACTATAGTTACAATTGGGCCTGACAGCTGAGTAGACAGCACTTCATGTTCGTAGTCCTGAGGTTCCAGGTTCGATTCCCGGTGGAAGCAGAAACAAATGGGCAGTTTCTTTCACCTTAATGCTCCTGTTCACCTAGCAGTAAATAGGTACCTGGGAGTTAAGACAGCTGCTACGGGCTGCTTCCTGGGAGTGTGTAACAAAAAAGGAGGCCTGGTCGAGGACCAGGCTGCGGGGATGCTAAGCCCCAAAATCATCTCAAGATGACTCAAGATATAGTATGTATACACAGTATTCACACTGTATATTAGTATAAAATATTATAGAATACATATATTTCATTCACCTGAGCATTAGAACATTTGAACCTGACCCCATGAGCAGGAGACATAAGCTCTAACCACTATGCTATGAACAGCTTTAATAAGGAAAGATTTGAGAAACAACTAATTGCTGCCCAGCTGAAATTTTATACTTTTCCTGGCTGCTACTAAAGCACACAGGAGTTAGTGATCCCTGCCCATGTCATTATATGACATGGCAAAGCTCACTAATTCCTATGAAAGAATAAAATTCCAAGCACCAGAGGAGAGCAGGATACATGCCAACCCACCAACCAGAAGCAAAACCGGACCGAAGGGGACACTGGAAGGCTAGGTAAAAGGAAACTGGCCAAGGTAGTGCAAAAGCAGGCTGGGGGCATGCAAGACAAGAAGCAGAATAGAGCCGAGACCATCGACCCCAAACACAACCCGCAATGGCTCTGCCATCTCCACACAACATGAGGCGAAAGAAAACTGGGACAGCCACAAACATCGAAGACCAGGGCACCACAGCCAACACTGGAAAAGCTCCTGCTGACGAGACCAAGATATGAAAAGAAAGAAGCCCACCCAAAAAAAACTAGAACCCCCCAAAAAGGGGGGAAAGGCCGACCAGACACAATACGGCCCAAAGTAAAAACAAAATGCCCATGAATATGAATAGAAGAAAACCCGACGAGCCATCACTGACCACCCAGGGAGGGGTGAAGGACTGCCACAAATGGAAGGGAGGCTACCTGTTGAAGATTCCGGGGGTTAATGTTCACATGGCCCCAGTCTTTGACCAGGCTTCCTGGTTGCTGGTCTGATCCACTAGGCTGTTTGATACGGCTGCTCGCAGCCTGATATATGAGTCAGCCTGGTTAATCAGGTATCCTTTGAAGGTGCTTGTCGAGTTCTCTTTTGAACACAGAGAGGTCGGCCAGTTATGCCCCATATGTGCGAAGGAGGTGTGTTGAAAAGTCTTGGGCCTTTGATGTTGATCGAGTTCTCTCTCAGTATGTCTATTAAACCTTGCTCTTCAGTGCTCTTATTTTGCACATCCTGCTATGTCTTCTGGTCTCATATGGTCTTACTGTATTTCTGTGAGCAGATTTGAAACCAGTCCTTTTAATATTTTCCAAGTGGAGATTATTATGTTTCTCTTCTGCCTGTGCTACAGGGAATACAGATATAAAACTTTTAGATGTCTCAATAATTTAGATGTTTTGAGTGAATTCTAGCAGTAAAGAATCTTTGTACACTCTCCAGGTCAGCAATTTCTCCAGCTTTGAATGAGGCTGTTAGCGTGCAACAATATACCACTCTCTGAGAGCACTTGTGTCTTAAAAAATATCATCATAGGCAGCCCATCCTCCTGTTTTGGTAGTACAGTACTCTTAGTAACAACGAGGACCATAGTATATATACCGACGTACAACGAAATTAGAAGGTAGAAATCTGAACTATTGTGTTGGACAAACTGGAAATCTATTTTTTTACTTTATTTTTTTACTTGTGCTGCTTTGACAAACTAAACTAACCTAACCTAACCTTCCTAGTCTTAGTATGCGATATCTGAGGCCTAATATAGTACACATGTGTGCTATACTAGGCCAAGAAATATTTAAGTTTATGTTTTAGCTTTATTTATTTTAAAAGAATTCCTTACTAGTCAGTATACTACTATCTAAAACCTAAGAACGTATGAATTCTGACAACTGTCACAATAGGTACTACTGTATCTAAACAGAAGGATGGGTTGTCATAGGCATGGCATCTTTTGTTTGGAAGGTTCTTGTTATCCAGCTTGTCATTTTTCTTGCAGCTGTAACTGCAACTTTGTTGTGCTCTATAGAAGTAAGGTATTCTGACATGAGTACTTCTCCAGTGGCTGGGAGCTACCAGAGACCTGGCAACTGATACACCCAAAAGCCTACCCCAACACACCACTGGCAAGGCCCCAGCCCAAACAGACTGTGACAAAAGGAGAACAAAGCCCTCCAGGATAGAACCCAATGGCAGAGAACCATCAATAAAAAGGGAGGCACTGCAAACCAATGCATCAGAAGGAAAAAAGGGAGGCTGGGAGAGCCTGTGCCACTACCAAAGGAAAAAGTCAAAACAGCCAGATGACCCAGAGGTGGACGGCTAGGAAGTGGCTTTCGCTACCAGGAGCACTGGAATGGACAGGAAGGGAGCAGCTGCATGAACCCACACACAAGAAGGGCAGGCACAACTAGCAAGTACGAAAGGTATCCCAGAGAAGCCTGAAGCAGTCTAAAACCATCACCACAAGAGCGAGGACATGACAAAAAGGTGCAAAACCTTTTTGCTTTGCAAAAGATGTCTGCAGGCCAGGGACACTAGAACCCGAACAACAACGAATTGGGAATGGAATACGCAGGAAGCAGAAAAGAACCACATAACCCATGACAAAGGAACATGAAAGGCAAGCACCTGCAGGGCACCAGTCCCAATGCATGCAGAATTAGACCCAAATGGGAGCTGCACCCATAGGGAACAAGCAGGGAAAGGGGAAACAAAAACCCCACACCCCCACAAGGAAAGATCCCCCTAAAACTCCACACACCCCACAAGGAAAGACCCACTGCAAAATGCCCAAGTAGCCACAGAGTTAAAAAGGTACCCAAGGCCCCAACACCAGCTCCTCTTAAGCCCCGAGAGCCACTACCAGAGGGCCGCAGGGCACAGCCAATGTCCACGCCCACTGCCTATAAAGAACAGGAGCCCAAGGGAAAAGCTTCAAACAGAAAGAGGGCTGGCAGTATGAAACTCCTTAACCACTGCACTACGCAATGTACTTTTAGGCGTTCAACAGGTGGTGCGCAACGCGCCTCAGGGATCTTATAGTTATAGCGTACAATTCAAAACTGGCGCGCAGTGACGTGGGTACGAAATGTATGCCTGAGAGCCCCAGTGATCATCCACCATTTTGAAAAAAAATCCCAGAATGCTCCAGGGCTGTGGGGAGCCTCAGTTTCAAGGAAGCAACCATGTCAGACACATCGTCTACGAGCTCCCGCTCCACGGTCGGCCGCTGACACGGAAAACGACTCTCTGAGGAGGAAATACGCGACATATTGTATGATGATGGAGCGATGGATGATAATTTAGACTACGCTCCAGAGAAAGACCTAACATAGAGGTCTGACACGAGTGAGGGGGGAGAATGAGGTGGAGGAGGTCGTGAGTGAGTACAATACAAGTGCCTCACCCGACCTGCCTCGCCACCCCAGGTCAACACCGTAAACCCTTTAACTGCGCAACGCGCCTGCAGGCCCATGTCTGGCGTGAGCTATGTGCCTCCGGGTATTTGTATTTTTCACATTCCATTCAAAACTCCCGCGGCTACATGGGGTTCATATCAGCTTCCTCAGGGCTCTTGTAAACAGACGCCATCTTTAAAAAAATCGTGGTCCACATTCCCGGGTGTGAGAGCCTCAGTAGTGAGTGAGCAACCAAGGCCGGCGCATGCAGGATGAATTCACAGCACTGCTGTTCAGCTTGTGACCACAGCATCACCTAATAATGTCAAAATATATATATAACTTGTATTATTTAGCCATGATAGTATTACAGAAGAGCCTGAGTGTGATAATGACTGTGTACAATGTTCAAATATTAGTGATTCAATGCTGTTCACGATGTTCACAGCACTAGCCACAGCACCACAGCATTATTTCGTCCATCTAGGAATCTTCAAACGACTTCTTAGGTTCCTTTACCTAAGAAGTTGATGCCAATAACTCTTATATACTATACTTGTACTGTACAGGCAATCCAATACTCGGCACCAGCGGAACGGGCAAGAGAGGACACCAAAAAGGGGATGATCCACACGAAGACACTAGGTAAAACGTAATAGTGGCATGAATGGCATGAATAGAACCCTACAGTGGGAACGGGTACAAGTGAAACAAAAAGCCAATGAAAAGACCCAAAATTAAAACAAGTACAGTACTGTACTGCAATCTCTCAGGACACCAGACTGTGGAGGATGAGTAAACAAGGGAGAAAACTAGACCAAACCAGCGAACAGATTGGAAAGACTACCTCAACGCACCAGGGTGAGGGCGTGCGAACCACAGTGCTTGTCACTGTGGCTTGTCAAAGGTTCCCCTCATTTGCCTTGATGATCTTTTCCAGGTGGACTTTAAAATTTAACAGTTTAACATTTACGGCTTCGGCAGGTTGGCGGTTCCATGGGTTTATAACCCTGTGGGTGAAAAAAGCATTTCCTGTCCTCAGTCCTACATTGTGGCTTGTTGAGCTTGAAACAGTTGTTCCTTGTTTGTGTTACATCTGACTTTTTGAAGAAATTGTCCAGATCAACATCCTCCAAATGAAGAGGTTTTGACACATCAGGAGACATCTACACAATGATCGATTGAGATCGTGATCCCAGCGGAAAATGTCCATAAAACATGTAAGTTGACCTCATGGAATGCCAAGAAACTGGAATAGGCAAAGACAAAACAGAAAAATGAGAGGTCAAGAAATGCCAATCTCAAGTCTTCAACCATGTCTGAGGCTTTCCCCTCACCTGCTGCTCCACCTGCCAAGTGCCTGCGACTGAGTGAATGGCTGATGCATGAAAAAAAAAAAAATGTGTGTGGTGCTTTAAGCCAGAGTCAGCCATTATCCTGAATAAGCTATCCTTGATTTAGCACAGTCATGCATGGATAGCTTTCAAGTGCCACACAGGGACCCTCAAAGATCAGAAAATGTGAGACAATAAACAATGTGATCGATTATGCAGCTGATAACTTCTTAGCAATTGAGATCAGATATCACAACAAATGCTGGTTGAAAGATGCACATAGTTACACACCAGAAAATGAGTGAAAATGATAAACTCCCATGCATGCACGAGGCTCGGATTATCTTTTTTTTGGCCACACCAGACTGACTATCTTTGAGGAAAATGAGCTAAGGTCACTACAGAGCCTCCTCAAAAACTACAGCTCAATCATATATCAGTATGGCTTCCAAACATCCAACATCAAGTTATCCTATATCAAAGATGTCCTGACCTGGGAGTTTGAGGGCAAAATCAGCTTCCTCACATTCAGAGGAACCAGAGTGATCAACTGAAGAGAGTGAGGAAGATGACAGTAAGGAGGGGGGGGGGAAAGGGGATGATGATGTGTAGAGGAGAATGTGGGGGGGGGGGTATTCATCAGAATCTTATGACTAAGAATCTAGGCAGGCAGAATACTCCGATTCGGACTGATTATTCCTCTCAAGGTCATATTGATTCATCAGTTACAATGTCATAATGTGAAATATGACAAAAGCATAATTGTTGACTTCTAAATGTGTTGTGGTGTAATTTGTTTACAGAAAATGGGCAAAAAGAATTATTTTCAGGGTAAAATGATTCTCTAATTGATATGTTTAAGTACTGTAGTTTCATTTGAAACTGTTCAAGTTACAGCTATTAAAAAAACAAGAGATTATTCTGAAATGTAATGAGCTATTATGAGGACATTCGGTGCGCGTTTGTTTTACTTTTGCATATAATTAGTGACTACAGTATATGAAATATACAAATACTGTACTTACTAGGTAACCACTATAATCTGAATCTTTATTTTAATAAATAAAATATTATTAATGTAATATAATAGTCTTTAAATTAATAGTGAAGTCAGCTTAAAAGCATATTAAAACAGTACCAAGCTGGCAATTAATGTGCATTTTTATAAGAAAGTATCAATGAAGGAGTCAAGACAGAATATACATCAAGCAATAAGTGAGCAAACTAATAGGTTACTTCATTATATAGTACAGTACAGTATATCCAATATAAACAAATGAATACTGTACTGTACTCTTACTTGGAAAAAGAACTGGAGTATTAAGTTGAGTGCCAAGCAGGTCTCACGACGGTGGAACCCATCTCCTTGCTTTAGCTTATCTACTAGTTCTTCTGGCAGGTTAGTGTCTGTTATTGATGGCTTTTTGGATTCTGGTTCTGGCAGACTTTGTGTTGTTAACCACCACCATGCTGAAACTACTACGCTCACAGCACCCGCAGCAAATACAAAAATATTCCACAAGAGAATTCCAAGCATCCTGATGACAGTTGATAGTGGTATCTAATTTTGAGTTAATTAAGAGATATCTGGAATCCACTGATGCTCATCCTCACTGAAAATATAGCACAAATTTTATATTAAATAAACTACATCTTTCATATTCACACTGGTGAGATACATGCACACACAAACGGAGACTAACAGGCACACATACCAGCAATACTACGAAGCAAGAAACAATTACACAGCAGTGAAAAAGAGAAGCAGAAATTAAATTTGAGTAAGGTATAGCAGAAAAATGTAAAACAGAACCAGGCCTATTCAATAAATTCATTAAAAGTAAATAAATTAGAGATATAAAATAGTAGATATAAAAGAGTAAATAAAAAGCAATAAATTCAATTATTCATTAAAATTCATTACATTAAAAGTAAAATACAGGTAAAGGATAAAATTCAGATGCTGAAAAAAGGGGAACAGATTCACAGAAAATGAAAAGGAAATGAGTGAAACACTAAACAAACATTTCCAAAATGTGTTTGTGCAAAATGACTGACACAGTCATGATCTGACCCTGGCTGTGGGCTGTGATTGGGTTTCTCCCTTTCCTCTCCCAATCGCATCCATCTCTTCGCCTCTCCACCAATATTCTCCCTCCACTAACTTCCTCCTCTCCCTCTCTCCTTCCCACTTCCACACCCTCTACCTGTCTCCCTCCCTCTCTTGTCTCTCCACCTTTCTCCCACTCTACCCAACATCCTCCATACATACATACATTATCATGGGGGTGAGGAAGCATCAGCCTGGAGAAAAATAGTGAGTAATATTGTAAAGTTCATAGTTATTAATAAAATAATTATAAATATATACTTAGTCCATTCATAATTACATGCCAGCATTTATCCTCAGCAGCACCCCAACACTTGATAAGACCAAATGTACAGCACTCCTCATGAATTGTCATATGTTCTATATACAAATACATTCACTCTCTTTATAAACTGCTGCTGCCCAGCTTTGTATCAGCTTTGTCACACAGTTATTTACCATGATTTCCCACCTTCCTCTTCTCTTACATTAAATTTATTTTGAATACACCCTTTACTAGTCTTCCATTATCCATTAACAGAGTACTGTATGTTTAAACCATCTCAGCATGTTCTCCTCAAACTTGCAGTTTACTGACTTTTGTACTTCACATCTCCATGATATTATAATTTATTACAATATTTACTTTTAACACTGACCTCATCCATGCACTGTATATATATTAAACCAACCAAGGTGGCATTACACAACACTAACTTACACCTATATTAATATGAAATCTGTCACCGATTACACAATTAACTCCTATTAACTCTTGCATTATTCATACACTATGAACATCATATTCACATTAGCCCTTTTTAATATTTCACCCCACTAGACTTTAAAATTATTCTTGCCCCCCCCCCCCCTCACTACTACTGCTAGCCTCTTCACCATTAACTTTCTCCCATGCCTATATTTAACATTCTTATTTATCCATTTTTACAGCATTACAAGAGCTTGAATAAATTTGAAAAAATATGAAACGGTATTTGTTTTTTACAACTGAAAGTACTTGTGCAATCTATGACTATAAAATAGTAACTAGTCAATTTAATAAAAACTACAGTAATAATTTATATATTTACCAAAACAGACTGAAAATATATTATTCAGCTAGTGGCATATATTCAGATTCAGATTCAGATTCAGATGTTTATTCAGGTAAGGTATATACATACAAGTGATGTTACATTAATGGATTGATATATAGATAGAGCTAGTACATACAATGCCTAAAGCCACTATTACGCAATGCGTTTCGGGCAAGAAAACATTAATATCTAGAACTTAATACTAATTGAGCATAAAGAATAAAAAGTGTTGAGAACAAATACAAATAAAGATAAAAAAAGGGGGAACATGACTGAAAAAGCAGCACAAATACAATAGGTTGACAAACAGTGTTGATTAATAAAAAAGAAAATAACAGACATGGGTTGACAATAGAGGAGTGAGGTAGATTACAGGGAATTTATTAGGTAGTGTTTAGTTTTTATCTTAAACTGGTTGAGAGAGGTACAGTCTTTAACATGGTTGGGAAGGTCATTCCACATTCTGGGCCCCTTGATTTGCAGAGCATTTCTAGTTTGATTAAGACGTACTCTAGGAATATCAAAACTGTATTTATTTCTGGTGTGGTGCTCATGGGTTCTGTTACAACCTTCTATGAAGCTTTTAAGATCAGGATTGGCATTATAGTTTAGCGTTTTATATATGTATAATACACATGAGAGAATGTGCAGTGACTTAATATCTAACATATTCAGAGATTTGAGTAGGGGTACCGAGTGATGTCTGGGGCCAGAGTTGGATATTGTTCTAATAGCAGCTTTGTGTTGGGTAATTAGAGGACGTAAGTGATTTTGGGTAGTAGAACCCCAAGCACAAATACCATAGTTGAGATAAGGATATATAAGGGAGTAATAGAGAGTCACCAGGGCAGGGCGTGGTACATAATATCTGATCTTAGAAAGAATGCCCACAGTTTTTGAAACTTTTTTTGATATATTTAGAATGTGTCCCTGGAAATTCAGCTTGTGGTCAATGAGAATGCCAAGGAATTTGCCATCTAATTTGTTACAAATTTGGGTATTGTTTATTTTGAGATTTATATGACTAGAGGATTTATTGCCAAACAGAATATAGAAAGTTTTGTCAATGTTAAGGGTGAGTTTGTTGGAAGTTAGCCAAAGATGGACTTTATTTAGCTCAGTATTTACTGTGGCATTTAGAGCAAGAGGGTCAGGACTGGAGTAAATGAAGGTTGTGTCGTCAGCAAATAGAATTGGTTTGAGGTGTTGGGAGGCATTTGGAAGGTCATTAATGTAGATGAGAAAGAGGAGAGGGCCAAGTATGCTGCCCTGAGGAACACCAATGTTGATGGGTAGGGTGGGAGAAATTGTATTATTCACAGAAACATATTGGAGCCTGTCAGTAAGGTAGGACTCGAGGTATTGTAGGGAGTGTCCTCTGACTCCATAATGATGTAATTTAAGAAGAAGGTTATGGTGGTTGACAGTATCAAAAGCTTTACGCAGGTCCACAAATAACCCAACAGGGAACTCCTTTTTATCAAGAGCTGTATGAATCGAGTTAAGCATACTAATAAGTGCATCGTTAGTGCTTTTTTTGGGTCTGAAGCCATATTGGCAAGGGCTAAGTATATTGAGTTTGGCTAGATATGAGTAAAGCTGCTTATATATAAGTTTTTCAAAAATTTTTGACAAGTTTGGCAGGATTGATAGAGGTCTGTAGTTGTTAACATCTGTGGGGTCACCACATTTGTGGACAGGCGTTACTCTCGCTTTTTTTAGAATATCTGGAAAGGTTTGGAGTTCAAGTGACTTGTTGAAGAGCAAAGCAATAGCAGGGGCTAAAGATCTGGAGGCTTTTTTATAAATTAAAGTTGGTATCTCCTCAAGGGCACCAGACTTGGTTTTAAGGGAAAGGATTATCTCATTGACGTCAGTGGAGTTAATAGGCTTTAGGTACAGAGACTGTGGATAGTTACCTGTAAGATAGTCCTTAATGTCAGTACTGGAAGATGGAATATCATTTGCAAGGGATGAACCAATGGAAGAGAAGAACCTATTGAACTCAATAGCAGAATCAGAGGCTGAAAGCTGACCATCGTTATTAGACAGGAGAGTCGGTTTGTTATTTAAAGATTTCTTTGATCCCAATATTTGTGAAATTGTGCTCCAAGTTTGTTTAATGTTGCTCTTTATTTGAGTAAATTTATCTTCGTAGTATTTAGTTTTGGCTCGTCTAATTATCTTAGATAGCAATAATGAGTAATTCTTTGAGAATTCTTTGGAGACAATTCCTAACCTATACTTCTTCTCAAGGTCGTGTTTTTTGTTAATGGATTTCAGTATTCCCTTTGTAAGCCAAGGATTGTTAAGCCTTTTGCTTGTGACTTGTTTTGTAAGCCTAGGACAGTGGGTGTTATAAAGGCTAAGAGTTGTTTGTAGAAAAGATTGCACTGCTAGGTTGATGTCCCCTATGTTACCTAACTCGGACTCCCAGTTGACATTATCAGCAGCAGTTATAAAATTGTTTATAGCAGTTTCATTGTGCAGCCTAAAGCTTAACTCCCTTGTTTCAAGAGGTGGTTTGCTAATGTTAGTTAAGAGAAATGTGGGGTAGTGGTCTGTAGTGCTGTCGGTGATTATACCTGAAGTAAGCGGAGAGGTTATGTTGGTCCAGATGTGATCTAGAGTCGTGGCAGTGCTATCAGTGATTCTAGTAGGTCTAGTGATTAAGGGTATGAGGAAGCAGGAATTCATACAGTTGAGGAAGCTAACAGCAGTAGGGTGTTCTGGCTCGCAGAGGTCAATATTAAAGTCCCCTGCGATAATTAGGTGGTTTTTGTTCAGTCTGTTATCAAGTATTAGATTTCTAAGGTTTGAGTTGAATACAGACACATCAGTGTTGGGAATTCTATAGACTGCACCCACAGACAGGACAGACTCGGCACCCTTGACTCTGAAGCTGGCGAAGATATACTCCCCATAGCAGTCTCTAGTTCTAATTTCTTTTAAGCATGTTAGTTCTTGGTGGTAGTAAAGAGCAGTGCCACCACCTCTCTGAAGTTGACGACAGTTGTGAATTGCTGAGTAGTTAGGCATGTTAAAGAGTTGAGTAGTATCCTCTTTCAACCATGTTTCAGTAAGTATAATAAAAGAGAATTTGTTGCCAATAGTTTCAATCAAGGCACTAACATCATCGAAGTGTTTACCTAGGGATCTAATGTTCAAATTGATTACAGAGATATTGTGATTATGAGTTAATACATTGTTTACATCATGTGCTGCAAAATATCTGCAATTTAGATCATTAAAGTGATTATCGTCATAGATAGTGGATAAGAGGTTAAGTTCTGGGTCTATACTTGACTGCATAAAAAAAGCTGATTGTAGAATCAGAAATAAGTAGAAATAAGCTATAAAATAGGGAAAAATATATACACAATACTGTACAAAAACACAAAAGGGGCTTACAGGGGTACAATGGAGTAAGGGAGTATGGCTAGGCTAGGCAACCTAGGCAGTTAATGAGATTAAAGAAAAAACATGTAAACATGGACTATACAAAACACAAGATATAGAAACAAAAAATACAAAAAAAAACAAATTGAGCAAAAATGAAAAAAAAACGAAAAAATGAGGTAGATTGTTTACGAGTACTCTCAGGTACACTGTAAGTAACAATTTGCAATTTGAGATGCAGGCAAAGCCAGGGGTACAATGGAGTAAGGGAGCATGGCGAGGCTAGGCAACCTAGGTAATAAATGAAATCAAAGAAAAGTTGAATAATAAACATAGGCAAATTTAAGCTAATGATTAATAACTATAGATAGTTCAGTAATGACTGTATAATTAAAAAGACCTGAAGAACTACTAATAACTCAATTAAATAATTTCGGTAAATGACTAGGTAAGAGTAAGTTAAAAATTAAGTCAGAAAATGAACCAAGGAGATTTAGGATACCTAGCCCCACTAGTTGACATATTTGTAACACTAAAACCAAAACTACACTGAAAAAGCTATTGAACTGACAGCTCAAGCCATTTCATGCATGTAAATATAAAACACACCACGACAAAATATGTTAGAGGAGGTAGGAAGGTGAAGTAAGACACGAGTGAGTAAACTACAGTAGTGGCTAACAAAGGGTTTATGAACTGCATCTACTACTACAAGACTGCGACCTGTATGGGATACCACAAGTACAATATGTACACTTAAATATCTCTCCAGTTGTAGATTTTTATCATTATCATTCTAAAAATATATGAAACAGCTCGTTATTTAGCCATTAAGCTTGCCATTTCCATACGTGAGGCAACAATGACGCTCTGAACACATAACTCATCAATGACAAAAAAAAATATATATATCTTTCTTCTGAAATCCACCTATTCATAACGACCTAACGTAGCTCAGTCCTCCGACTTGCACTCCCATCCGTAATATATCTTGACCGCGTTAAAATTTACCACATTGAAGGTCGGGTCTTACCTCATTAACCATTCACACAGACATCCCCCGAGCGTCATGTCAGAGGTGTTCCACCATCCTCACAGCTGACGTGCAGACGACGCCCGCTGGAGCCTTCACCTTTTGCCGACAGATGGCACCTCGCGCCTGAGCGATACTCAACGGAAATTAACAACTGCCAAAATATTGATATCTGCACTGTCTTTCATAAATAATATACTAATGTTAATTATTGTAATAAACAAATATTTAATATATGGTGCCTTGTCATATCCATGTGTATTTAGGGTTCAGACACCGAAGGATTTTACGAATAAAATGCAACGTAATTAACAGAATATTTTCATTGTCATGTGCTTTGCATTTGTAAACAAATCTCCGAGTGTTCAGAGTTGACTTTGGCTTCATTGGTTGAAGACACGCATATTTATCTTTAAATACCAACTAAGAGTTATTGTTCAAGCTTTTAATTCTTGTATTTATTTATATAAGAAATATTAAAACAAAATATTAATAAAAATATTAGTTAATTTAAAGTTTTTTTTATTAACAAGCTACATGAAAGATTAGTGTAAATCAAAGACTAGTTATAGGTTCATCTAATATTCCCATCTCACAGGATGGTTAGTCATACATGGAATCAGGGGAGAAAATACCAGCCTCAATACAAAAACAAATCAACTCTGACTAAAAATCAGTAGAGAACATGAAATGTAAGGCTGATCAATTAGCCCCCGCTAGCAAAATCTGGGTACAGCACAAAAATATCTTCCAACATTCCTGAGTTTATGAAGTAATTACAGAGCTCAAAGTACCTCATACCATTTGGTTTGAAGTCACCTATAACAGGGCAATCACAGATATAGTGTTGGAGAGTATGTCCAAGCTCTTGTTGTTCACATAGACTTGTTCAAAGACTAGTTATAAGTTCATCTAATATTCCCATCTCACAGGATGGCTAGTCATACATGGAATCAGGGGAGAAAATACAACAATTGGAATGTTCCCCATTGGGGGGGATTCATTACCTGCAGCCACCTACCATAGATATCGATATCCCAGCCTAATCCTGACAATTACAATGTCACACACTGTCTAGTGGATGTTTTATGCTTATCATTTTATGGGCTATTCATGCCCTTTTGGGTGGCTTAATATTTATCAATCAATCGAGTAATCATTACGAGCTCACCATAGCACGTGCTACTTGGAACTTTTTGTTATGAGTAGCTGAATCTAAAACAACAATAAACAACGAGTAATCCTTTTACGGGCTATTCATGTCCGTGCCACCTCTTGGGTGGCTTAATCTTCATCAGTCAATCGAGAAATCATTAATCAACCAGTTCCCTGCCAAGTGAGTGGTGTATGGTGGGACATTTCACAAATCACACTGCACGACACAGGGGCCTGGTAGCCTGGTGGATAGCGCACAGGCCTCATAATTCTGTGGTGCAGGTTCGATTCCCGCACGAGGCAGAAACAAATGGGCAAAGTTTCTTTCACCCTGAATGCCCCTGTTACCTAGCAGTAAATAGGTACCTGGGATTTAGTCAGCTGTCACGGGCTGCTTCCTGGGTGTGTGTGGTGTGGAAAAAAAATAGTTAGTAAACAGTTGATTGACAGTTGAGAGGCGGGCCGAAAGAGCAAAGTTCAACCCTCACAAACACAACTAGGTGAATACTGGCCACGATTCCTCGCCGCAGAGACACGGCTTCCCTGCGACCTGAATGCCATACAAAATTCCCGCCTCACGCTTCCCATTCTCCTCAACCGCCAAGACCTTCCCTAGACCCAGTGCTGTAGCTGCCCCGAACCCATCAACAACAACAAGGCTCAATTACTGCAGAAAAAGAGGCAGCGCTCAGTTACTGCTAGAGGAGAGGAGACCAAAGGGAGCTTTCTGATTCAACCTTGAAGCTGTGCGGACGTCCGACTTCTCCGCCTAGGGGTCGCCAGAGAACGTTGTGGGGTTTTTCTGCCCATTGGGTTACGTTTTGCTGTAAGGCACAGTCATTCGACAGGCCGGATGGTTGAAACGCCCGGCGCATATATCGCTATGGGGTCACAGGAGCTTTGATGGATTTTCTTGCGTTTTCCGGCTTGCACCTCAGGCATTGAGGTGAGGTCCGGAGCCGACTTGGCCGAGAGGTGCCTCGGGCCTGTCAGGCCTTGGAGATTCCTTTGTTCCCTCGGGCCTGTCAGGCCTTGGAGGTTCCTTTGTTCCCTCTGGACGTGGAGGGCGTCTGGCTTTTGCTCTGCCGGGGTTGTTACCCTGTGTGTGGTGTAGGTTGCTGGTGCCTGCCCTGCCATCTGGTTATGTTTCTTTTCGGGATAGCCTCCCATTTTGTTTTCTTACCAGGAATCCAGTTCGACAAGTTGCATATGTCTACTTATGTTGACAGCAACCGATTAAGGGGATCTTCTTGCCGAGATTCTATTCTTTGTAGTACATGCAGTGGAATGAATAGAACTGTTGATGCCTTGTCTAAACTTGCCCTCAACTCGGCAGAAAAATTTAAATGCTAAATAACATTTTGCAGTAGGTAAGTGCTCTATTTTTTTTCATGTTTCATGGGTGTTATTTGGCATGTGTCACAGAATTTGGTATTGTGGTAAGTATGCACCCTTTCTATTTATCTGCTCTTGACTGCAGAGTAATGGCCAGAAATATCACCTAGAATTCTGAAATGCACATTTAAGTTCTTAAGAGAGACAAAACTGTCTTGCATGTAAGCTTGAAATCCACAATCAGCTTAATACATAAAAAGGAGAGGCACATAAACCAAAGTTAAAAAATGAATTGTGTAGGTAGAGCCTATATACAGAACTTAAACTGTTGTAGACCTTTATCCAAAATGACAAATTTTTTTTCCAATGTTATAATAACTTATATGGGTGAAGCTGATAGACTAGGACAAAAATATTTGCATCATTAATTACCTACATGAATACTGTAATTTCATGTTGTTTTGGCTATAAATTCTTATTGCAGAAATTATATACAGTTTGGTTCACCTTATAGTTTTCCATAGTCTGGAACAGGAAGCCTGTTAAGATTATCATGTTCCCTGGCCCTAGGCCAGCTACTGATGACCATCTCCAATATGCAACCCACAACAGTTGCCTGACTCCTGGGTATCTATTTTACTCCTAGGTGAGCAGAGGCATTAAGTGAAAACGAATGTACTTGACCATCTCAGTTCCACCTTGGATCCTCAGTTGTGAGCTGAGGAAGTAGACCACTGCACTGTACAATGTTTTACACATTTTTAACCTACTATTGTAAATCATAATTAATTGCTCTGGAGACATTACTTATGAGAGCTTGTAATTATTGCAGTACTGTACTTGCAGTGGTTAATTTGGTTTGAGACTCCTATAACCCAGGTGAATGAAATTAATTTTGGTATATTATGTACCATTGGAAAGAGCTCAAACATCAGGCAGTACCCAGTACAGTGTTCACAATACATAGGTTAGGTAGAAATTATATACAATAGGTTCTTATTTTACTCTATAATAATAATTTCCTCAGCCCTTTTTGATGATAATCTTATACATATACAAAATTCGTCACCCACTGCTGCAATCACTTCAAACTCCTTGGGTAACACTCAAGCTTTGGACAGGTTTTTATGAAGATGGAGGCAAAATAGCTTATGACTCACTCACCAAAAAGCACTCAAATGTTAGTCAAATTACCTAAGTTAAGCATACTGCAATTACATAATTTGTTGATGATAATGTTAGTGAAATGTGAAATATAGTCAAATGGGGTAACAAAATAATTGTCCTGATGTTATTTTTTTTTAAATAAAAATGGGACCTGATGCAAAATGCTACTCTACCATGTGCAATCCATTGTTTTTCTTATTACACTTTATTTTGTTGAAGCATTTTTAATGCAACTTTATTATTCATATGTAGCATAAAATGGCTTGAATTTAGAATGAGGGATTGTGCAGAGTATATTGCATTTCAATATTTTATGAATTAATGTATACATTATTTAGTTAGGAAGTATTTAATTTAAACCTAAGTAAATAAATATGCATTATACCCCAAACTTAACTTTTATAGCATTAGTATCTAGTAGCTACTGAATTATTTCTCTACTAGCAAAATGCATACAGTGGCCATAGCTAGAGACTTTACCCAATAAATGGTAATACACAGATTGTCAGACGTAGAATATTCAATTTATGATTGTCTCATTGAATATGACAGCATATTCCATATATACTATTTTCTGGTTTAGGGCTTCTATCCCTCATACTAATGCTCTTGCATCAGGGTTCAGCAGATTTCCTATAATTAATCAAAACTACCCAGCCCGATGGAATCATTGCTTCCCTGGATGTCAAATCCCTATTTACCAACGTTCCAGTCAACACAACCATAGAAATGATACTGGACAGAGTACGTATACAGAGACGAAAGCACCCCCAAATTAGACATACCCGAGCCACACTTGAAGAGTCTTCTCGAGGCATGTACAAAGGAAGCCCCTTTCATCAGTCCACAAGGAGACATGTATCTACAAATAGATGGAGTAGCAATGGGTTTCCCCTTAGGAGTGTTATTTGCTAATTTTTATATGGGAATCATCGAAGACAGAGTCTTCAGTAGCAGACAAAAACCAACTGTATATTGCCGTTATGTAGATGACATATTCATCATAGTAAAAGACTCAGACGAACTAATTGATCTAAAAAGCCATCTAGAGAGAGAGAGAGAGTCAGTACTCCGATTTACACATGAAAGTAGTGAAAATAACAGTCTGCCATTCTTGGATGTACTAATAACAAAAACAGGAACCTCTTTAAGCACCAACGTATATACTAAGCCTACCAACATAGGATTATGCCTGAACAGTAAAA
This sequence comes from Procambarus clarkii, assembly GCF_040958095.1. Lineage (NCBI taxonomy): Eukaryota > Metazoa > Arthropoda > Malacostraca > Decapoda > Cambaridae > Procambarus > Procambarus clarkii. The sequence continues at coordinate 34,251,878 of NC_091182.1, forward strand.
GTCAGTGCCCCCAAGGATACGAAGCCAGTGTTCTCAATGCTTATATTCGTCAAGCACTTACCCACTGCTCCGAACGTGAGTAGAGAGTTTGAAAGAATAACACAGGTATTGGTGAACAACGGATATAGCAACACGGAAATAAATGCTGCTATAAGAAGACACCTGGACCGATGGTATAATCCTGAACCTAGAACAGAAACCACAATACCTCCAATAAAGTTATATTACAAATCAACCATGCACAGTGAACATAAAAAAGAGGAAAGAATAATGAAAGAAATAATCTGTAAAGGAGTAAAAAGCATTACTCCTAACCAAAACATACACCTGATGAATAGGGAGCTGGTCGGCCGAGCGGACAGCACGCTGGACTTGTCATCCTGTGGTCCCGGGTTCGATCCCGGGCGCCGGCGAGAAACAATGGGTAGAGTTTCTTTCACCCTATGCCCCTGTTACCTAGCAGTAAAATAGGTACTTGGGTGTTAGTCAGCTGTCACGGGCTGCTTCCTGGGGGTTAGAGGCCTGGTCGAGGACTGGGCCGCAAGGACACTAAAGCCCCGAAATCATCTCAAGATAACCTCAAGAAATCATATTCTACAAAACCAAGAAGACTTCCGACCTTATCAAAAACAGCCCGAAGCCGATGGAGAACCCTCTACAGCAGTCAAGCGTTGTATACATGTACACTTGCCCCCACAAAGGATGTAACCTTCAATCTAAGTACTGTACATAGGTATTACGTCGACCAAGCTGACGAGGCGTTTGATCTGTCATCTTCAATCCGGTGCCCCCAGGAATCACATGAGACAAGCCCATGATATCACCCAAACAAGAGAAATGTTGAACAAAAATACCTGTATAATAGACAAAACCCAAGATGTAAGAAGATTACAAATTCTTGAAGCAATTCACTTAAGAATAGAACAACCTGCCATGAACACCCAAATCACGGAACTATTTACTCTACCCACCATGAGAGTATGGACAAGACTGGAATATAACGATGCCAACACAGAAGACACTGCTCAACATAACAGGCCTAATACACCTGATTAATCTTTGTATGTGCTTCATCCCCCATTTATTCCCTATGTATCCCCTTACCTTTTCCTTTATTGTACTTGTTTTATCACCTGACCCCCGTACTGGTATAAATTAACGAGTTCTGTAATTTCTTTTCACTTGAGAATGAACCATGGAGGTTCGAAACGTTGTGCGATTTTATAATTAGTGTAATATATTCTTCAGTTATTCAATTCTTTTCTTCACCAAAAAACAACATGACTTTTGGTGAACTCCTCTTCCAGCTGAACCCTGATGCAAGAGCATTAGTAAGACAGATAGCAGCCCTAAATCAGAAAATAGTAAATATGGAATATGCTGTCATATTCAATGAGACATGCATAAAAGAAAACCTGCTACCAGTACTGTATACACTAATTTATGATTGCTGTATCAATTTTTTTCAGGACAATTCCATCTCCTCCATCATGTATCACAGCTCGGGTGACACATACGCTATCCTTCCCACTAGTATAAAGCCTCGTAGGCTCCAGCCTGGAAAGCGAACTATACTGGTTTCGATTTTACTCTCTCTGATGCTATTAATATCACAGCTTCTGCGAGCCTTGCAGCTTGACCAGCCTCCAAGACTGACAAATGTTAATATGCAGGTGAGAGTTTTAGATTTAGTTTTTCACACCACACTACTGATGGCAAAGTATATTAAAGACTTGAATTGATCTTAATGTTGTTATATATTTTTATATTTATGAGGAACTCTTCACTAGCTACCCAAGGGTAACTATTTCCACCGAGCCGTAACCCAACACATCATGCCTCTGAGACCCCCTCTCTCACTTATCTGAAGACAGGCTGTATGATGATTTGCGTGGCTTTTGTTCTATGTCCATATTGGGTTTATTCTTTTTTGTGTGCTTTTGGCTAATTGTCATGGCTTTCTCATCACAGTCCATACTTGAAAGCAATTTGAAGTTTCTCAGGATGTGCATTGGTGTGTTCAAGCCCTTTTGGCCATTCCTTTTGTCTCTTGCAAGCAGCCTGTTGGATTTAGAGGTCTATTCACCTGTGTTTGTATTGTTTATTGGTTCTGGCCAAGCCACCCTGCTTGGCTGCCTATTGGGTTTTAGCTGCTTAGATGGACTGGACTTAACTGTATAAGCCTTTGTAGTCACTGTATATAGTAAGTGTTATGGTTCACATTTCACCATAGTTTTCACATAAAGTTTGTGAGTATCTAATCTTAATACTGTATTATCTTAAACATTTGTATCATGTATCTGCCTTGGCCAGTTCAGATGGTTTCGGTTCACTTGACATCTGTGTTCTTTGTCAATCCATGGTTCTAAGCAGTTTCAGGCTGCAAATCTGCAAGCAATCATTGGGCTGGTAGAGGTGGCATTGGAATATGAATAAGGTTAAAGATGAGTTGAGGTATTTGGTTTTCTGGGTTCTGAGGTTTTCTCCAAGAAGTTCCAGATAGATCTCTGTCCCCATTTAGACCTCCCTCATTGTCTGCCTTATTTTCCAATTTGTTTACTTTGCTTTACTTTTAGGACAACCTGACCCAGAATTTTCACCAGACTAACACGGCTCTTTGATATTTTTGTCTTTAGGGGGTTCTTTGTTCTTATATACCTTTAAGTTTAAGCACCCAGTCATTTGACTTTACTGCTGGCCAGAGCTCTAGTCCTCTCTGAGTTGGTCCTCTTTGGCTTTCTGATTAATTGGTAGACATCCTAGTTTGTGCTTCTTCAGGTTCGAACTTGGTAGAATCCGGTTAGGGATGCCATGGTGATTTCCTTCTCTGAATTGGTTGACCCAAATGACCCAATACCTGATCAGCCAGGCTGTGACTCATGCGTCAGGCTGTGAGCAGCCTTGTCTAACAGCCTGGTTGATCAGTCCAGCAACCAGGAGGCCTGGTCGACGACCGGGCCGCGGGGACGCTAAGCCCTGGAAGCACCTCAAGATAACCCTTTTGTGGCTGTCTCTCCATCACTAGCTGGTGCTGGAAAGGTCTCAGCCTTCTTGTTGGGATCTCAGGTGCCTCCTGGTTAGCTTAAACTTTGTGTAGTTTACCTGATGTTCTTCAAGTCAAATCAAATCAAATAAAATCAAATATTTATTCAGGTAAAAATACATATATACAATAAAGAGGTCTGGTAGCTGAGCGGACAGCGCGCAGGACTCATAATTCTGTGGCCTGGGTTCGATTCCTGGACCAGGCAGAAATAAATGGGCAAAGTTTCTTTCACCCTGATGCCCCTGTTACCTAGCATTAAATAGGTACCTGGGAGTTAGACAAACTCCCAGGTATCCAACTCCCAAACTCCCTGCTAAAAAACATTAGTTAGTAGTTAGTTACAGTTGATTGATTGACAGTTGAGAGGTGGGCCGAAAGAGCAGAGCTCAACCCCTGCAAAAACAACTAGGTGAATAAAAGATGAGTTACAAACATAATGTTGGATTTCTAGAAAGATCTAGTACATACAATGCCTAAAGTCACTAATATGCACAGCATTTTGGGCAAGGTGTGGGAAAAAACACTTTACACTGAAACTCAATACTAATTGAGATCAAAGCATAAATTGAGTTAAAAAAGGGAAATGGGGGGGGGGAAGGGGGGGGGACATGGCAGAAATCAGCAGTTATACAAGTTGGTCAACAAACATTTCCCTGTCCACGGAATGTACGATTGACGCCGACTCCTTCAGTTGGCTCTGCTGGACGTACGGGATCCCAGAAGTCGATCTCTTCATGTTGGCATGGTTTCGGCATTACCCTTCCCCGACTGCGGAGCTTTCACAATGGACGCCTCTTGGCAGGACTGGTCGAGGTGGGGTTACCTGAATCTCTTTCCCCCTGGTCTAGCTGTTGCTTCAGGTTCTGGCTCAGTTGGAGTCATACCACGGGAGAGTAGTCCTTGTGGCCCCTTGGTGACCGGCCCAGCCTTGGTTTCAGGTGTTGCTTGTTCGGTATGTGAACCTGGGGCGTTTTCCTCAATTCCGCCTCTTCCAGCAGGTCGGACCGGTCCGGTACACTGCTGGTTCGATCTTCTCCTCCGCTCTTCGTGTCTGGTCTTTTTTACGCGGGTTTATCACCATTTGTATGGTGATCAGGTGGCTTCGTTGATGGTGTTCCACCTGCGTGCTTCATCTCGGCGACAGTATGAAGTTTCCTAGTGCTCTTTCCAACATTTTTTCTCTCTTCGTAGGTTGTCTTCTATTTCACATCAGGTTGTCTTGTCCTTTCTTTCTTGGATTTTTCAGGACCGTCATTTGATGCCGAATACTATCGCCTCATATTGTGTGGGGCTAGCGGAGCCACTCCAGCTTGCGTTCAGGATGGATTTCACTTCTGCCCTGTTCTATAAGCTTTCACGTGCTTTGTTTCACTTCTGGCCTGCTCATGCACCTCGGCCTCAGTGGCCGGGGACGCGCTTTGGGTTGATCCAGTTTCACTCGTTCCCTGTTCCATTGCTCGGGTCTCCCAAGTGACCCACAGGGTTATTCAGTCTATCCAACCTGTGGTCTATCCTCGTGCCCATGACGTTCGTAAGTTTGCTGGTTTGGCTGCCGTCTTCAGCAACATGTCTTGGACTGATATTTGGGCGCGGGGATTTTGGAGGTCGATCAGGATCCTGGCCGCCTGTTCTTTGGTCAACATTCCTGGCCGTTCGTGTGTGGCTTTGGGTCACAGGTTGCAGCCAGTTGTGTCAACGTCGAGTTGAGGAACACGTGGCAGCCGCCTCCCGGGTAAAGTGAGGTCGCCTCGTCTCTCTTTTCCGTATCTTTGCTTATGTAGCTCCAGGGAGCCGAAGGGGCTCCCCACAGAAAACCAGCATTGAATGTAATGAAACGCCATTATCTGGGTGAGCCCCGAAGGCTCCCTGGCACCCTCCCTCCCTCCGGTCGGCACTTTTCATGTTTTGATGCTTATCCTCCGAACTGGAGTTGCTGAGTAGCCGGCGCGGTGGGGTCTGGGACTCCCCCCTCCTGGGAAGAGGAGGGCTGCGCAGATGAGCAGCGTAACAGCGAGGTGTGACATTTGCTTATTTCCTTGGGATTTGAGGGAGTTCTGCCTCTCTGTTCAGTTTCCAGTTGCAATTCTCTTACCATGTGGGGTCTGTTTTGTTATGCCTACCTTTCTGGGTGTCTAACCCCAGTCGATGACAGATTAGGAAAACCCCTAACTACAGGGGGTTTTCCAAGGATCATTTCTCCCTGTACCAAGTTCTGGCTCGTGGTCCCCAGTAGGCTGAACTCCATTGACTAATGCCCAGGTCTAATGTAATGCATATTAGCCGATAGCTCCCGGGAGCATCTGGGGCTCACCCAGAAAATGGTGTTTCATTACATTCAACCCCATTTTTTTTTTTTTTTAACATTGGCGGATATGCATGTAATTCTTTACACTATCGCACTCCGGGCACGCGCGCCGCAGAAATGACGTAATGCGCCATTCAGTGCGGGCGATTTTGAGGTGACACCAAAAAGTGTATACTCGTTTCAGTTTTCTCACCTTAATTCTCGTGCTACGTCATTTGTTTTGGTATCATTGTGTTCGAAATAGAATTCCCTACAGAGGTATATGCATATAAGGTCCAAAAGCCCGTCGTGACTCCCCACAGCAAAGCCTAAAGTCGGCCAAGTTATCCATGAACGAGCACCAATTGGCACACCTGCAGACTAATGTATATACTCATTCAGTTTGATAACATAAATTTTTGTTTTACGTGTTTCATTTTGGTATCAATTTGTTCGCAAAATAAAGGCTCGTATTTTAAATCTAGTCCCATAATAATAGAACAATAAATGGAATTTTAACAAATATAGTATTTAAAATTTTGAACGCTCATTACCACAAAATTATTTATATATTTCCAGTGTTCTGACACCAATTTTCGTGTTTCGTCTTTCATTTTAATATCAAATTGTTCGCAATATAAAGGCGCATATTTTAAAACTAGTCCCATAGTAATAGAAAAATAAATGGAATTTTAGCAAATATTTTAAAATTTGGACCACAAAAGTATTTATTTTCTTTCTGACATTTATTATCTTTCTGACGTCAATTTTTGCGTTACATCCTTCATTTTGGTATCAAATTGTTCGCATTAAAAAGGCACATATTTTAAAACTAGTCCCATAATAATAGAACAATAAATTAAATTTTAACAAATATTTTAACTTTTGGACACTTTTTGACGCTCATCACCACAAAATTATTTATATCTTTCCAGTGGTCTGACATCACTTTTTATGTTACGTCTTTCATTTTGGTATCAAATTGTGCACAATCTAAAGGCGCTCATTTTGAAACCACTCCCAGATTGATCAGATAAAATTTAAATTTTTAACAAATATTTTAATGAGTGACTCCGGACCGAGTCATCCGAGACGGCTCGGAAGAAAAATGGGTGACGACGGACGGAGACATTAGGGTGCGATAGTGTTAAGCCACATGTTAGGGGTTAATTTTTGCTAATATGTCACTTTCAATGGAGTGATAAATTCTGTATTATTGATTGCTTTGGTTTTTTAGAGTTACTAATTTCTGTCAAGCTGTTGCTTAGTTTTTCTAGTGGGTTTTTCTCAGTTTTGGCTTAATTTATGATTGTCTTGTAGAGAAAGCCAAATTGTGTTCTTGGCTCCCAGTAGACTCGAGTGGGTCTCAGAGGCCTCGTGTAATGATTTATGATTGTCTTGTAGAGAAAGCCAAATTGTGTTCTTAGCTCCCAGTAGACTTGAGTGGGTCTCAGAGGCCTCGTGTAATTCCCAAAGGTTTGGCAGGCCCAGTGTTATAGCTATGGGGAGCTTTTGATGAGTGACCCACCAAAAATTACCTTTCATTATTCAATACTTTATATTTGCAATAAGATAACTACATTTCTAATTTTTTTTATTTTCAGTCCTTAACAAGTCTCAATGAGGAAACAGATATACCAAATTGCATCAAAACATATTTGGGATCATCATCTCAACATTACAGTTCCAACACCCCGTCATGTCACCATCTCCCTGCACCACGTGGTTTGTGTTCGCTCGTGCAAAATTTATTTTTTAATAAGAAGCCTCCAGAATGCTCTCATCAGATCAAAGTCACTTTTTGTATCTCGGTAAGAAATGCTGTTACTCTCTTGCCATTTGTTTGGTTTCATGCTTATTGTTGATTTGTGGATATTAAGTTTTAAAATAATCATGTATGAATACAGTATATAAATATGCTAATACAGTACAGCCTTTAATGGCTTCCCTTATTAAATACATGATTTAATAGAACCAGTAGAAACAATCAGGGGTCAGATTCACGAAGCAGTTACGCAAGCACTTACGAACCTGTACATCTTTTCTCAATCTTTGGCGCCATTGTTTACAATTATTAAACAGTTAATGAGCTCTGAAGCACCAGGAGGCTGTTTATAACAATAACAACAGTTTATTGGGAAGTTTTAATGCTTGTAAACTGTTTAATAAATGTAACCGAAGCCGTCAAAGATTGAGGAAAGATGTACCTGTACACGTTCGTAAGTATTTGCATAATTGCTTCGTGAATCTGGGTCCAGGCTTCTGATGATTTTTGACGGCCTATGAATACACAGGATCAAAATCTGATGTTCATACAGAAGTGTGGAAAGCATAGTGCTCTAAATCTCAAAACATCCAATGCATGTAGAGGCAAGCAAAACAATTAGAAAACATGTCTAGCGATAGTTAGACACAGGTAACAAACCCATGATCACCAGGTGGAAGAAATTGGCTGCTGCTGGCTCCTTTGCATTAGTTTTACCTTGTTGTTACATGGATATAATTAACACCTTATTTCATGAACCTTCTGCCCAATCTTGACCTTATGTTTCCTGTTTGTTTGGCTTTTCAGCTTAGTGTTTGTTCCTGGCTATAAGCATTCTAGGTTATTGAGTTATCTTCCCTCTGGCTTGGTTGCTGTGGCCTTAGGGCCTATCCTTGTACCAGATTTGGCTGGATCTTCCAAGCATTGTTTTCAGAGTCCATTCCCCATTTTGGTCATGTACGTAGAAATGCTGGTGGTCTCATTGGCAGGTTCAGTGTCTGGATTAAGATTCTGATGTAGATTAAGATGAAGATTCTGAGGGGTTGATCTGGAGTGAAAGAATGTCTTCCCTGTGTTCTAGTGTTTAGCAGGGTACTGCATTAGATTCCTTCAAACTCAGATTTGTCCCCCATTTGGGCTTGGACATTCCTGGACCTGTACAGAGTAGTTTTGTTCTCCTTCAGTGCCTTTGGCCTCACAATGTCTTACTTAGTTGTTCTTGTGTTTTTGCTGCCATGTTCCCTATTTCTTAGGTGGTGTGTGGCAATGAGACCCCAATCCTAGGGTGTAGTCAGGTTTCATTCTGGATCTGGATTTGCAAAAGTTCTCTCCAGTTTCTGCTCTTTTCTAATACTCCTTGATACTTAATTGGGTTTGGTGTGTGTAATTTTACTGGTGCTTTTATGTCACCTGGTGGCTACTGGGTATGTCTGGATGTTTTTCTTTATCTTCCTCTTCTCTAGTATACCATGGTTTCTTTGCTGGAATTCCCATGAGGTTTATCTGGCTAGTTTCCTTGTTGAATTTGTAATTACTGTAGGTGTTGCAGTCTGCTTTTCCACGTTTAGTTTTCTAGGCATTCACTCGCGGCTGTCTGGGGTTTAGGCATTCCAGCCAGGTATTGGTTGCCCTTTATTTCGTTAGGGTAGGAATGGCATTCCCTGCCCTTATCATGTCAGTGTTGTACTTATGCGGGTGACATCGTGCTGATGCTATCATTGTTCTCCCCTATAGATCAACATTGAACTTTTGATCTCCTTGTTATGTCCTCCTTTTCAGGAATAACACATACCTCTATCAAGGCAGTGTGGTGAGGTAGGAGAGGGAAACCATGAGAAATATTGTTTAACACTTTCCCGAGCGGAGAGTACACTTCACAGATCTGCACGGAATGCTCCTGGCGGTGCGGGCAAGTGTGCGGCGACACCGAAATGTGTATACTCTTTCCAGTTTTCTCACCTTAATTCTCGTGCTGCGTCATTCATTTTGGTATCATTGTGTTCGCAATTAACACTTTGAGGTTCCACAGACTGATTATCTCGTCACTCATTTTTCTACTGAATGTGTTCCAACGACGCAATACTGAGTCACTCATTAAAATATTTTTAAAAAATTTAAATTTTATCAGATCAATCTTGTAGTGGTTTTAAAATAAGCGCCTTTAGATTGCACACAATTTGATACCAAAATCAAAGATATAACATGAAACTTGATGTCCAAACACTTGAAATATTATAAATAGGCCTATGGTCCGAATATTAAAATAATTGTTAAAATTCTATTTATTGTCCTATTATCTTGGGACTAGTTTTAAAATGCGCGCCGTTTTATTGCGAACAATTTGATACCAAAATGAAAGATGTAACACAAATATTTATGTCAGAACACTGGAAAGATATAAATAAATTTGTGATGATGAGCGTCCAGAATTAAAATATTTGTTAAAAATCCAGTTATTGTTCTATTATTCTGGGACTAGTTTTAAAATACTCGCCTTTTTATTGCGAACAATTTGACACCAAAACAAGCGACGTAGCACGAAATTTGATGTTATCAAATTGAACGAGTTGAACATTATGTTGCAATGTACAAAATGGTGCTCGTTCACGGGTAACTTTAGGCTTTTCTGCAGGGAGGCACTCCAGCCTTTTGTACATTTTATTCTTACACATCTGTAGGGAATTTAATTGCGAACACAATGATACCAAAACGAGCGACGTAGCACGAGAATTAAGGTAAAAAAATGGAACGAGAATGCACATGTTACTGATTTTGTGCGTTTTTGCCGACTTTACGCTTTGCTGTTGGGAGTCACGCTAGGCTTTTGGACATTATATTTATACACACCTGTAGAGAATTTAATTGCGAACACAATGATACCAAAACGAGCGACGTAGCGCGAGAATTAAGGTGAGAAAACTGGAATGAGTATACACATTTGGGTGTCACCGCACGCTTACCCGCACGGAGGGGCCACGATCCCCCTGTCAACCGCGAGTTTCCACGGAGCGCGAAAGTGTTAAATTCCCTGCAGGTGTATATGCATATAATGTCCAAAAGCCCGGTGTGACTCCCCCGCAGCAAAGCCTAAAGTTACCCGTGAACGAGCACCAATTGGCACACCACAACCTAATGTGTACAGTATACTCGTTCAGTTTGATAACATCAGTTTTCGTGTTACGTCTTTCATTTTGGTATCTAATTGTTCAGAATATAAAAGCGCGTACTTTAAAACTAGTCCTATAATAATAAAGCAGTTAATTAAATTTTAACAAATATTTTAAATTTTGGACATTCATCATCACAAAATTATTTATATCTTTCCGGTGTTCTGACATCAATTTTCGGGTTACATCTTTCATTTTGGTATCAAATTGTTCGCAATCTAAAGGTGCGCATTTTAAAACCAGTCCCATAATAATAGCACAATAAATAGAATTTTAACAAATATTTTAAAATTTGGACCAAAAAAGTATTTATAGTCTTTCCAGTATTCTGACATCAATTTTCGTGTTACTTCTTTCATTTTGGTATCAAATTATGCGCAATCTAAAGGTGCTCATTTTGAAACCACCCCAAAGTTGATCGGATAAAAACTGAATTTTGTACAAATACTTTAATTATTGGTCGCACACAGGCGTTACACACTCGGACTCGGGAGAAAAATTGTGGACTCCAGGCGGCGTTCCTAGAGTGCAATATCATTTTCTCTGTGAATCCCTAAGTTTTTGCCGTTTTGTTTCCTCCTGGTCCATAGGGTTAAGGTTTCAAATGTTATCTCATAAGAGAGTGTGTCTGGCTGGGGATCTTCTATGTCCTGAGCTGCCACCAGGTGGTGATCATGAAAGGTTGTTACCCATGTCTAACTAATGAGTGGCATGTTTTCTAATTAGTTTACTGATTGGCTGTATAACCATTGGATGTTTAGGTGGTCTAACTTTTTGTGCAGTGCACTCTTCTGTAGGTGGTTGTTGACCCCCCTATGCTTCCCTTGCCTCTATGAGATCACCAGATACACTCCCCTATGTATTTAGCAGACCTTCAAAAGTCATGTAAAGAACTGAGTGTTAAGAGGGGGCTGTAATAAACTGGTGCCTTACAACATTGGGGAGCCACTGAGGGTTTCTCACATACTTTTAGAAAGCAATAATTGAGTACAACTACAGTGGTACCTCGGCTTACAAGCGCCCCTGGTTACGAGTTTTTCGGGTTACGAGCAGGATTTGCTCGGAAAATTTGTATCGAGTTACGAGGGTTGCCTCAGGATTCGAGTTTGTTGATACTGTACGCGTACGGGCCGACCTAGCACTTGGTGGCACGGCGATCGCCGCTCAGTTTGCCAGTGCTTTGTGCCCAGTGACTATCCCGCCTGAATTCTTCACAAGGATTTACTGTTTATTTTTGGAGTTTTTGCTATTTGAGCATAAAATTTGTTTTAATATACATTGCAATGGGTCCCAAGAAAGCCAGTGATAAGGCTCAAGGCAAGAAATCACATGTGAGGATGACAATAGAGGAAAAGCAAGAGATCATTCAAAAGCATGAAAATGGTGCACGTGTTGTTGAACTTTGTAGGCAGTACAACAAATCCACGTCAACAATATGCACTATACTTGCCAAGAAAAAGGACATTATGAGTGCCAAAGTGGCAAAAGGAGTATCAACAATCACAAAACAAAGACCACAAATACTTGAGGAAGTGGAAAAGTTGTTATTAATTTGGATACAAAACAAGGAGTTAGCGGATGATAGTGTTTCGGAGGCTATCATTTGTGAGAAAGCTAGGGTATTGCAGGAAGACCTTGTAAAGAAAACCCCTGGAACGAGTTCAGAGAAAGACTTTAAGGCAAGCACGGGATGGTTTGAGAAATTTAGAAAAAGAAGTGGTATTCATAGTGTTGTGAGGCATGGGGAGGCTGCCAGCTCAGACAAACCAGCCGCTGAAAAATTTATTGAAGAATTTAAGAGTTTGCAGAGGCTGAGGGATACCTACCACAACAGGTGTTTAATTGTGATGAAACGGAACTGTTCTGGAAAAGATTGCCTAAGAGGACATACATTACCAATGAGGAAAAAGCATTGCCCGGACACAAGCCTATGAAAGATAGGTTTATGCCTATGGACCAGAAAATCATAGCGAACTTTAAGAAACTTTATGAAAGGGCACTTTTCCGGAAATGTTTTGAAGTGACTGAAGCCACAAACCTCACCCTCAAAGATTTCTGGAAACACCATTTTAACATTTGTAGTTCTTTAAAACTCGTTGACAAAGTCTGGCAAGAAGTGATTCAAAGAACCCTGATCTCTGGCTGGAGAAAATTGTGGCCTGAATGTGTGACAGAACTAGACTTTGAGGGGTGGGGGCCTGTAAATGATGCGCCTATTATTGAGGAAATTGTTACTCTGGGCCGGCAAATGGGCTTGGAATTGGATGGTGATGATGTGAAGGAGTTGGTGGAAGAACACAACGAAGAACTGACCACCAAAGAACTCCAAGCCCTTCAAAGGGAACAGCAAGAAGACACAGCTGAGGATGTTTCTCCAGTGGAGGAGGAGGCAATACAGAATGTCCCTTCTACAGACATTAGGAAGTGGTGTCAGATGTGGGAAGAAATGCAAACTTTTATTGAAAAGACTCGCCCAGAGAAAGCTGAAGTAGGTCGTTGCATTAATCTTTTCAATGACAATGTGATGCCTCACTACAAAGACATCTTACGAAGAAGGAAAAAACAATCTTCCATGGACAGATTTGTTGAGAGAACATTGAGCAGTGAGCCACAACCAGGACCTAGTGGTATGCAGGCAAAACGTGCCAGAGAATGCACCCCTGAGAGGTCCTCACTGCCTGATATTTTAATGGAAGGGGACTCCCCTTCCAAACAGTAACTTCTCTCCTCCTCACCATCTTCCATACGCCTGCAGCATTCATCAGCAATGGTAAGTAATAACTTGAACATAGTTTTGTAGTGTAGATTTAGATGAATTAGGTATACAATTGAGTTTGAAGCAAGGTTTTTGGGTAGTCTGGAACGGATTAATTCATTTCCCATTATTTCTTATGGAGAAATTAGCTTCGGGTTACGAGTTTTTGGGTTACGAGCTGTCTCCAGGAATGGATTAAACTCTTAAACCGAGGTACCCCTGTATTGTAAATATAATAATTTAATGGAGAAAATTATTTAAAATAAAACAATGCTTGCATTACTTTTCTGTGGGGAGCCCCTACGGCTCCCTGGAGCTTATCGGGCTAATGTATGTTATGTTAGACCGGGACATTAGCTAAGGAGTTCAGACCTACCAGGGACCAGCGCCAGAACCTGGCCCCTTCAGAGAGGTTTCAGGGAGCAATGGCCCTGGAAAACCCCATATGGTTGGGGGTTTTCCTTATCTGCCATCGACCGGGGTTAGGCACCCAGAAAGGTAGGCGTAACAAAACAAACCCCACATGGTAAGAAACTACAACAAAAACCGAACAGAGAGGTAGAAAACTCCCTACAATCCCAAGGAAACAAGCAAACAAGCAAACATCACACTTTACTGCCGCGCCGATCGTCCGCGCAGCCCTCCCCACCCCGGGAGGGGGAGGGGGGAGCCCCGGACCTACCGCGCCGGCTGCCAAGCTCCAGTTCGTTCGCTAATGTCAACCGGGATTGACGCTTCTCTGGCCTCAGTTTCCTAGGCGGTGTTTGCCTTGTGTGGCGTTCACTGCCGTGTGTTGTGGTGTGCGGTGGCCAGGAGTACCTCATCAGTGCCGGGGCTGCATGTGCTTAGTGGCTGACTTCCCTAAGCGCCCTGTGAGTACTGCCCTTGCGTAACAGGGTTATCTTCCCTGGGGCGTTCGGGAACCATTCCCGTAGAGGTTTTTGCTGCTCGGCATTTGCCTCGCCCTTGGGGCCAGCTGGGGCTTGGGGCCCTTGTTTGGCCCTGGGTAGGGATTGGTATTGTGCTGGTTAGGGCGTCAAGGTGTTGCGCAGCCTGCCACCTAAGCGGCGGCCGGTTTCTGTTGCCTCTGGAGACGGTGTACTTTTGCGGGGTTTTTCTTTTGTTTTTCATTTTCTTGCCTGGTGGGGGTCTGCCTAAGGTGGTTATAGTTCCACTGGTAGTGTTTGGCGGCCCTCTGCTAGGCCCCCGTGCTTGTACACGTCTCAGGGGTTTTCAGTGCTATAATCTACCCTCTTGTTATGTTTGGGTTTCTTAACCGGTTAGCAACACCTTGCCCGGGCTTCCCGTAGTTGTTACCCTACGGGCCCTGGAAACCCCTGTCTGGGCTCGGGGGACCATTGAATGTGTCTTCCGGGTTCCAACCCGTCTTGAACGGGATCGTTGGTTGCTGTTCCCTTGTCTCCGGGTGACAGTCGCCATTTTTACCTCCGTCATGCTGCCTGTTGGGTCACTGACACCTTGACCCGGAGTCTTGCGAGTGATTCTCTGCTTGTTCTCCAGTACTCTCCTGATGTTATTACTGTTCAGAGTACAGGCGGCATCCGTGTTGCAAGCTAGGTTAGGTTGCTGCAACATGCTAGGTTGGTTTCCCACTCGAATGCCCCGTGGCCGCCCCGTTTGGTTAGGTGCTGCTCGCCCCTTTCTCTCCATGTTCCCGGCTCCGGACCGTCTGCGGGTTTCGGGGTCGGGGCGGGGTTCAGTTGCGGCAGAGACTCGGGCGGTTTTCGGGGGATGCCCCGTTCGGGTTGGGGACGGAGGTTTGAGCCTGTGCCTCCTGCCAAGGCTTCTGGGTCTTACCAGCGGCCCTTTCTTGTTGCCTTTCCCATGGGCTCTTGCTTTTCTTTAAGGGCGGAGGGCTTGGAGGACGGCTCTGCCCCGGGGCCTCTGTTGTTGGTTCCCGGGGCTGTGGGGGTTGCCTGCTAGCAGTTCTGGGGCGGTTTTGCCCCTTCAGGGGTTTTTCTGCTGTTGGGCGTCGTTTTTCGCCCTTCCAGTCTGCTAGCTTCCCACATTTGCTGGCGTGTTTTTGTGTATTAAGCGTCAGTCACAGCCCCTGCTGGCGGCCATTTTCGTCTGCCGGTTTCCCGGCGTGGCCACCAGGGCGGCGTTGCGGTTTGTTTACATGCGTCTGGGTGTGCGAGCGAGCGTCTCTGGTGAGTTTTCAAAAAATTTGCAGGGTTTTTGTTCTCCTGTTGTCGTTTCTTTGTTTTTCTGGTGTTTTCTTGCCGTGGCCTGTTCCTCTGGGAACGTTTGGGGTGTTGATTTTGGGTCTGAGCCTCTGGGTTTAGGCTCAGTGCCCCTGGCTGGTATGCTTGCTCCCACACCTTGCCCCTCGGTTTTCGGTCTGTTGGGACCGTTTTCCCAGGGCGTTCTGCTGGGGTCTGTGCTTTGCCTTTTAGTGGTGTTCTCCGCCGGCAAATGTGGTGGTTTGGGCTCCCCCTGGTTCGATTCTGGGTTCTTTTGGGTTCCTTGGTTTCGTTCTGGAGGTTTCTTCCTCTTGGGCCCCCTTTTGTGGGTTCAGGGGACTTTGTTTCCTCGTGTGACCCGGTTCTGCCTTTTGGGGTTCCGGGGTCTTCCTGGCTTGCAGACTGAGCTTTTTGGGTCTTGGCACATGTTGTGGTTGTGCTGGGACTTTGTAGTTTTGCTGTCGAGGTGGGCCTTTTGATGCAGTTTTGTGCCTTCTTTGCCTGGCCGGCGTAGTGCTCTTTGCCACTAGTCGGCGGCTTGTGCTTTTACAATATATGTCCTCACCTAGTTGTGCTTGTGGGGGTTGAGCTCTGGCTCCTTGGTCCTGCCTCTCAACCGTCCGTCAACAGGCGTATCGGTTCCTGTGCCTCTTGGGCTCTGTCATGTCTACATGTGACATTGTATGGGGGTCAGCCTCGTTACTTGTGTGAGGAGTCGCCACATTACTTCTTAGTGCTTTCCCGTTCCCATTCTGACACTCAAAAAAAAAAAAAAAAAAAAAAAAAAAAAAAAAACTTTAATTCTATCTGTGGCTCTTTTGGGTACTCAGTTTCCACCTGTGTCCCCTAGTGCGTGTGCCCCTTGTGTTACATAGCTTGTCCTTCTCAACCCTGTCGATTCCCTTGGGTATCTTGTATGTGGTGATCAGGTCTCCCCTCACTTCCTCTTCCAGCGAAGTGTGGTTTCATTCCCGTAGTCTCTCCTCATGACTTCGGTAGTGTACTTTTTCTTTCTGAAGGGGTTCTGTTCCCTTCTCTGTTGACTGGGCGCTGGGGGAGCAGCTTGCTCTGTTGCCTCTCGCTTGGTCCCGCTGTTGGTGGGCGCTTTGGGTTGTCTTCCGGCCTCTGCTGGCGTCGGAGGACGGCTTCTCCCCCTTGGGGGGGGTTCAGAGCTGGCGGGGTGGGCTTCTTCCCTGCGCTTCGTCATTTCCTCTTCGTGGGTGCGTGGGGCGTGGTCGATCCGCCCCATCCTTCTGGGCTTCCCATCTGCTCTTTGCAGTCATGAGCTTTTCCCGTCTGCTCTTTGCAGTCATGAGCTTTTCCAGTCTGCAGTTCTTCTGGACTACTTCCGTCTGCGCCCTGGATCCTCTGCCCTGCTCGGAGGACTGTTGTCTCCTGTTCGGATTCTGTTAGGGCCGGGTGCATGGATGGTGGACCTGGACCTCCAGGTCACTTCTTGGCACGTTCCTCTCCAGTTTTTCTGGGGCTAGCACGGTTGGTAATTACCTATGTGTACTTACCTAAGTGTAGTTACAGGATGAGAGCTACTCTCGTGGTGTCCCGTCTTCCCAGCACTCTTTGTCATATAATGCTTTGATTATGATTGTCATATTGTCATATAATGATTGTCATATGTCATAATATGTCTTAATATGATTGTCATACAATGCTTTGGTGGTGGGGCTTCAGGTTTGCTGTTTTTATTGCATTCCCTATTTTGTGAAGGGCACTTTGTATACTCTTTGCATCTTTACCGGATCTTAGTGCCCTGTCTGCGTCTGAGATTCGGTGTCTGGCCTACCTCGACGACTGGTTGGAGTGGGCTCCCAGTCAGTCCGCTTGTCTGCTCGCCAGGGGATGGTTCTTTCCAGATCGCTGGGTTTGGTTTCCTGGTGATCTGGAGGTTTTACCTTCTGTTTCCGTCCCGGGTTCGGACCTGGGCCTTGTTTCAGGCTCTTGGGCCCCTCATTGTCTTCCCTCCAGAAGTGTTACTGTGGCTGTGGTCCCGCCTTTGGCTGTTCAGGAGGGGGTCCCGGGTTGCTCAGCGGTTGCTTGGGCGGTTGTTCGGGAGTTTGCACTTCGGCGTGCTTGTCTGCCCGCGGAGTCGGGTTTGGCTCCGGCGTCGGTTGGTTCCTACGGAGACTCCACTTCCGCCTCTTGCATTCCTTGGGTTCCTCTGGGGATCTGGTGTTGGTGCTGCGTCACCAGCTTCCTCTTTGGGGTTTTCGGGGTTCCGTGCCTTGGCAGCTCCCCGAGCCTTCGCTCGATGTGTTCACGGACGGGTCGTCTCTCGGCTGGGGCTTTGTGACCAGTGCTCACCAGGTCGGCCGAGGTTGATGGAGTCTGTCTGTCCGTCGGGCTCACAGCCCGGTTCAGGTGTTCATGGCTGTCTGGTTTGCGCTTCGGAGGGTTTGGGTCACTAGGTACTCTACCATTCAGCTCTGTTTGGACTGTTCTCTGGTGGTTCTGGCCGGAACCACAGGGGGTTTGGTTAACCGTGTGGTTCGTGTCCGGGGTGTGTCCTGCGTCCTGGTGGACAGCTGTCTCGGTTCATTCCTCTTCGTGGGTTGGCCAGTCGTCGCCGATTCGTTTTGTTGGCTCTGTTGGGCTTATGGGCTCCTGGCCATGGACGTCTTCGGGTCGGCGTGGTCTAGGCGTCGCCCGTTTTGTGGCGCCCTTCCCAGCTGCGAGGACTTCACGGTGGAGGCTTTCGGCAGGCCTGGTCGAGGTAGGGGGTACCTGTACCTCTTCTCCCGGTCCAGCTGTTGCTTCGGGTTCTGGCTCGGTTGCAGCCCATTCCCACGAGAACAGTCCTTATGGTTCCACGGTGGCCGGCCCGGCCTTCTTTTCAGACGCTGCTTGATAGGTGTCCGTACCCGGGGCGTTTTTCCTGAGGCTTCGCCTCTTTCAGCAGGCCGAATCGGTCCTGTCCGTGACTGGTTCGGCCTTCTCTTTGGCTCTTCGCGTCTGGTATTTTGACGCAGGTATCGCCATCTCTATGGTGTTCAGGTGGCTTTGTTGACGGTGTCCCACCTGCGAGCTTCGTCTTGGAGACTGTATGACGTTTCTTACGTTTTCTCGCGTTTTGTTTCCCCTCCGGCCTGCTCATGAGTCGCCTGAGCCATCCTGGTCCTTGTTCAGGGTGCCTTCTTCTCTTCCCCTCAGTTTGTGGTAACCCCTTCGGTTTCAGTTTCCTCCTCTTTGGTACTGATGGTAGCTTTATTGGTGTGCAGCCTTTCTCTGTCCTGGCGACGGTCGAGACGGCTGCTTTCCGGAGGGGTTCTTGGGGTATTGGTACTTGTTTGGTTTGGCCGGGGGGTGTGTCCTGTGTTGTCCAGTTGTGCTTTTTGCTGTTGCTGGTGTACCGTGCCTGGGGATGCGCTGTGGTTGATCCGGTTCCTTCGTTCCCTGTTTTCAGGGCTCGGGTCTCCCGGGTCGTCCGCAGTGTTTTCCTTCTTCCTGCGGTCTGTCTTTGCGCCCGTGCTGTTCAGACGTTTGCAGCAATTGCTGCTGTGTTGGTGACGTCTCGGGCTCATTTCGGGCGCAGGGAATTGTGGGTCGCACAGGTTTTTGGCCGCCCATCCATATGTGCGTCTGTTCTTGGGCGTTCTTGTTGCCTTGGGTCGCAGGTTTGCGACCGGTTGTCTTGGCTTTGCGTTGCAGAGTTTGTGGCGGCCGCCTCCCGGGTTAGCCCTTTCTTTTCCTTCTCTTTGGGTATGAAGCTCCAGGGAGCCGTAGGGGCTCCCCACAGAAAACCAGCGTTGAATGTAATGAAACGCCATTTTCTGGGTGAGCCCCGGAGGCTCCCTGGAAACCCTCCCTCCCACCGGTCGGCGGTTTTTTCGCGTTGGTTGAAGCTTAGCTTCCGAACTGGAGCTTGGCAGCCGGCGCGGTAGGTCCGGGGCTCCCCCCTCCCCCTCCCGGGGTGGGGAGGGCTGCGCGGACGATCGGCGCGGCAGTAAAGTGTGATGTTTGCTTGTTTGCTTGTTTCCTTGGAATTGTAGGGAGTTTTCTACCTCTCTGTTCGGTTTTTGTTGTAGTTTCTTACCATGTGGGGTTTGTTTTGTTACGCCTACCTTTCTGGGTGCCTAACCCCAGTCGATGGCAGATAAGGAAAACCCCCAACCATATGGGGTTTTCCAGGGCCATTGCTCCCTGAAACCTCTCTGAAGGGGCCAGGTTCTGGCGCTGGTCCCTGGTAGGTCTGAACTCCTTAGCTAATGTCCCGGTCTAACATAACATACATTAGCCCGATAAGCTCCAGGGAGCCTCCGGGGCTCACCCAGAAAATGGCGTTTCATTACATTCAACGCTGGTTTTTTAGCAATGAACTGAGTTTCTGGGTTTACATGAAATCTCTTAGACTATACCTTTTAGACCATAGATGACAGAAGTGTATCATAGTTCATCATTATCATTAAGTTTCCCCCATTTCCAATACTGTATTTATGAAATTGGGAGGCAACGGGTTGAAGTAAAATAAGAAACCAATTTAGGGAAAGTAAATTAAAAGATATTGATTTAGATAGTCATCCATTCATCATGTCTTCAATACAAATGAGCATTATGTAAAATCATCACTATGATATAACAGTAAAATATCTATAGCAGCATTCCAGCACTTCATATGAATATGAATAGGTGTTGAGTGTTTCATGTGATTAGTCTTTTAATTTTTTGTAAACTATTTATCCTGCTGAAATTGATTCCATGTAGATTTATTTCTCATCACTTGCACAGAATTGTACTATAATTCATCATCAGGCTATATACTACACCCCCCAACCCCCACAGAAACCACCCCATTCCACACTACCAGTACTACTACCAAAACTAGACAAACCATTGCCAAAACAACACACCCTGGATCAGGATGGAGAGGGAAGAGAACTCCTAACACACATCAGAAGTAACACGTAATTAGGAAAATGTTCATATTTGCAAGCATACAAGGTCTAAAGTTAAAATCAAGAAATAAATTTAAGTTCATAAATGGTCTTTAATAGTCGAATTCATTATTTGGAGTATTTACAGAAACCCATGTGAAAGATTACATGGATAGTGAAATCTGGATCCTAAATTACAATCTGTATAGATGTCATAGAGTGATTAGGTTAAATGGAGGAGTAGGCCTGTATATTAAAGAGGAATTGGTATGCACAAAGCTCCTAAACTTGACTAATGAGGTGATAAAGCTTCTTGGAATCAAGGTAGAAAAAATAAACCTATTTATTATTTTAATATACAAACCACCAGATGCAAGAGTTGAAGAATTCACAGAGCAGATACACAAAATAGATATTATCCAGGGGGAACCTACCAAATCCAGTACCAGACATTATCTTCCTTGGAGACTTCAATCTACCTATTTTAAGATGGAGAACTACAAGTCAGGGAACTACTGAGATTCTATGACAGATTTTTGCTCATCCAACAGGTAACAGAGTCAACTAGGAATGAATACACACTTAACCTGAGCTTGACAATTAATGAAAAAATATTCAGAAACATTACAATCTCAGATACTACATACTCAGATCACAAGCTCATTGAAGTTCAAACTAACATTAATACCTGTAGTAAGATCCAAGAGGATCAACACGTAAGAAGGGTTATTCAATCAATTTAATTTTAATAATAAGAAAATCGACTGGAAACAATAAATATAGACCTCGCAAACATCCACTGGGAAACAGCCTTAAGTGACAAAACTATGACACAGGGAATAGCTCAACTGACTGCTGAAGCATACAAAATCTGCTTGAAACATGTGCCTCTGAGGAGGATCAAAAGGAAGACCACTCTAGAATACAGACAACTCTATAAGAGAAGGAAAAAAAATGTTTAAGCAGACATGACTCACAAGAAAGAAAATGGAAATCTAACAGGGAGATTAAAGAATGGAATGGACCTATCAGGGGAAAGTGCCGAGCCATTACGACCATATAGCACTGGGAAAGGATTTGGGATGGGATGGAGAAAGAAATGGTGCCTAACCACTTGGATGGTTGGGGATTGAACGCTGACCTGCAGAGGGAGATTGAAGAAATAAAGCAGACGCTGAAGTGATGATGCAAATTGGAGGAAATTAAATTGAAATTTTTTTATTTTCTTGGCCTTCCTCCACTTTTTATCCTCATATTCACTTGAATCAATTCTCTTCACCACACTTCCATCATACATCTGTTTCATAGGACCAAACCATCTCGGTATTGTACTTAATTTTAACTGTCCTTACTGTCCTTAATTTTATAATTTACTGACTTTTGCACTGCACACCTTTCCATATATTTTCATTCATTACTCTATCAAATCCTCCTGATATTCAAAATGTATCTCAGATTGTCCATTTCCACTGCCCCAACTCTTGATTTTTCATGAGCATGTTATATTAGCATTATACATCAGTATATATGGGTTAACCCTGCCAATCTTTTTTCATGCAGCGCTTTTGCCTCTTGTCTTCCTATCTTATTTTAACTAGAGCATTGTTGCACCAGCCACTTTTCTTCTCTAACTTGCCCTCCTTTCAACAGGTGATAAAAAAACAAAAGTGGCTTTTCTGGATGAAGTGAATGAGAGGGGGCAAGAAAATAAGAGTAAAAGTTTGTGAAAAGAGCAGTTAGTCAAAGCAGAAATCACACAGAGTACCAAATAAGGAAGTAGAGATCTTTTGGAAAAAAGTACAACAGGGTGAGTGGTGGAGGCATGAATGGGAATGTTCGAGATAAGCATGATACATTATTCAAAGGTGAAGATGAAATTAGAAGTGGGTGGAGAGAATACTTTGAAAATCTAAGTCGAATGATGAAGTGTGTTATTGTGAACATGATTAGAATTAATGTTGTGGGCAGAGTGCCAGAATGCCAGTTGATCTATCTACGGAATAGGTGAGTACAGCAATAACAAAGTTGAAATCTGTGAAAGCTACAGGTGTTGATGAGGTATGTGCAGAAATTTTTAAACTGTAATAGTTAAAAAGACATTTAGTGGGTGTGAGGGAATTCCTGGAAGGCATGGGAGAGTGATTTTGCACCACATGTGTGAAAAAATAAGTTGCCATTGTGCTACTCTATAAAAATATACTTAGTCAAGATTAGAGGAAGGTGTAATTCTAGTGTATAGACTTAGTATGAGTAATTTTTGTACAGAATATAAAATTTAATATGTAAAGGTGATACAGCTCTGTTAGTAGAGTGCTAGACATTTATGGATATAAGATAAGACTTAAAAAGTAAAATAGACAAAAGTACAGTTTGGTGGAGAAGGAGAAAAAATGAATGTAAAATAAATGTGCGCAGTGAAATGCTCGAGGTAGTTGATCAGTTTAAATTCCATGGATGTGTAATTTATTTAAGCGGAGTTTGAATTTGAGCTCATGCTTTTAAACTGCTACCCCATGTAAGGAATTTAGAATAAGCAAACTGTGAGAAGTACTCAAGTGTGATGCAGAGTTGAAACTGAAAGAGGCTGTCGGGAGGAGGGCATGCTAGCACTGAAGAATTGGCAGTACAAGAGTCTGCCGAGTGTCGTACTGATGGCACAAATGGGAAAGCTAGAGATGAAAATTTACAGCAAGGGTGCAAATAGACTGGCATAAACCCTGAGCTTAATTCTCAAAACAACATAGCAGGAAAGATTATATATTTCTATAGTACTATACATGCTACAGAGATGGCTAATGGCAGTCCTTGGCCATAGTCTATACTACACTTCTCACTATACAGAGCACCACTTGGTTTCCGAACCCCTTGGGGACGAGACCCGTCGGTTAACATGTAAGTTCGTATACGAGAAATAGAGGGGAAAAAATAAACTAGAAATGTAAAAATAAATTTTTCCGAAAAAATTCACGAAAAAAAACTCTAGGGGAAAAAATCGACAGGTTCATAGCGTAAATGCGACTGTGTTTTGTTTGTACTCACCAATAAGTGAAGTCCTGATCCGCTTTATAAAAGTCCTTAATTGTTCCTAACTGATTATTAAGACGTCTGGCAAACATCCTCTGGATGTTTCCTGCCAGCCTGCAGGCACATCCTGCCTAAAATATACGATGCTGTACTGTACATTTAAGAAACAAATCTGGGTCACAGGTCTGTGGAGTGTGGTTAGGCTTACGGAGTCAGCCGGTCCCTCCCCCACCACCGATACACCTCCCCCTCTCCCCCCACCCCAAACCCATACACACACACACACACACTCAAAGGTCACGTGGTTCATGGTTCACTTCAACACCCATATATCGCTTCCTGCCTGCCTGCCTCCTTCCCAGCCTGCAAGCCTGCCTGCCTGCCTGCCTGCCTCCTTCCCAGCCTGCAAACCTGCCTGCCTGCCTGCCTCCTTCCCAGCCTGCAAGCCTGCCTGCCTGCCTGCCTCCTTCCCAGCCTGCAAGCCTGCCTGCCTGCCTGCCTCCTTCCCAGCCTGCAAGCCTGCCTGCCTGCCTGCCTGCCTGCAAGCCTGCCTGCCTCCTTCCCAGCCTGCAAGCCTGCCTGCCTGCCTCCTTCCCAGCCTGCAAACCTGCCTGCCTGCCTGCCTCCTTCCCAGCCTGCAAGCATCCCTGCCTGCCTGCCTCCTTCCCAGCCTGCAAGCCTGCCTGCCTGCCTGCCTGCCTCCTTCCCAGCCTGCAAGCCTGCCTGCCTGCCTGCCTCCATCCCAGCCTGCAAGCCTGCCTGCCTGCCTGCCTCCTTCCCAGCCTGCAAGCCTGCCTGCCTGCCTGCCTCCTTCCCAGCCTGCAAGCCTGCCTGCCTCCTTCCCAGCCTGCAAGCCTGTCTGGCTGCCTGCCTCCTTCCCAGCCTGCAAGCCTGCAAGCCTGCCTGCCTGCTTGCCTCCTTCCCAGCCTGCAAGCCTGCCTGCCTGCTTGCCTCCTTCCCAGCCTGCAAGCCTGCCTGCCTCCTTCCCAGCCTGCAAGCCTGCCTGCCTGCCTCCTTCCCAGCCTGCAAGCCTGCCTGCCTGCCTGCCTCCTTCCCAGCCTGCAAGCCTGCCTGCCTGCCTGCCTCCTTCCCAGCCTGCAAGCCTGCCTGCCTGCCTGCCTCCTTCCCAGCCTGCAAGCCTGCCTGCCTGCCTGCCTCCTTCCCAGCCTGCAAGCCTGCCTGCCTGCCTGCCTCCTTCCCAGCCTGCAAGCCTGCCTGCCTGCCTGCCTCCTTCCCAGCCTGCAAGCCTGCCTGCCTCCTTCCCAGCCTGCAAGCCTGCCTGCCTGCCTGCCTCCTTCCCAGCCTGCAAGCCTGCCTGCCTCCTTCCCAGCCTGCAAGCCTGCCTGCCTGCCTGCCTCCTTCCCAGCCTGCAAGCCTGCCTGCCTGCCTGCCTCCTTCCCAGCCTGCAAGCCTGCCTGCCTGCCTGCCTCCTTCCCAGCCTGCCAGCCTGCTTCCTTTCCAGCCAGCCTGCCTCCCTCCCTGCCATCATGCTAACGGGTAGTGTGTGTTAGGCTTATCTTCGGGAATGAGCCGGTCTCACCCCCACCACCAACAAACCACCCGCCCCCCTACATCCCATCTCTCAAGGTCACGCGGTTCAACCGCGTGACTACCACTCACTCCCTGCTGCGCCTGCCTGCCTGCCTGCCTGCCTGCCTGCCTGCCTGCCTGCCTGCCTGCCTGCCTGTGCCTGCCTGCCTGCCTGCCTGTGCCTGCCTGCCTGCCTGCCTGTGCCTGCCTGCCTGTGCCTGCCTGCCTGTGCCTGCCAGCCTGCCTTTCCCTCCCTAATTCTCACTACTTCCATCCCTTCCTGCCTACCTCCTAGCATCTCTCCCTACCTCCCCCTCCCTCTTAGCATCTCTCCCTACCTCCTAACATCTCTCCCTACCTCCCCCTCCCTCCTAGCATCTCTCTCTCCCCCTCTGTCACTGATTCTCCCCCCCTCCTCATTCATACTGCCTCCCACCTAAGTTGCATCGTTCATCCACCCACCAGTCGGCCATCACTGATGCAATGCGTGCATTTGGAGCCAACATGGTGCACAGATGTTTCTTGATTGTGCAGATATGTAAAACAAAAGCACAGAATGAACATTCCAGCCTTATGGCAATTCAAAATAATAGGAATAATAGGCCGTGAATCTGTGAAGTCACAGTGGGCAAACTGGACCATCTCCCACCCACCACAACAAGCCGGCGTGACGCTTGGCGGACCCCTTCCTACCCGAACTTTGTTCGGGTAGCATGACTCCCCAACCCCAATCGGGAAACTGGAAGTTTCGGATAACTAAAGTTCGGAAACCAAGTGGTGCTCTGTACAAATTATGCAATCTGCACTAGGATACAGCATGTTTCTGTAGGGAGCCCTAGTGGCTCCCTAAAGCTATCTTGCTGATATTGTTCCATACTAAAAGGTCACATCACTTGCAAAAGTTTGGTTTGGCCTATTGGGGACGAGAGCCAAAACCTGGCCTCCCCTCACAGAACCTGTGAGGGGGGGTTAGGCACAGGGAGCGAGTGAGAATCTGCCACCTAACTGGAAAAAGCCTCTAGAAATTTAGTGCAGCTTTACAGACAACTGGAGGGTTCACAGAAAACGAAGTCTCAAAACTGCGAAACAACTCTGCAAATTACACTCAAACTAAAATGAAACGTGTTAGTACCGATTATCACCACCAGGCAGCCCTGCCCTGATCCTCAGCCAGATCCCCATCTCAGTTTTGCTGCTTATAAGACTGCATTTGTACATGCTTGTAGTGTTCCAGGTCAATCAGTTGTGGGCATGCCCCACCACTTCAGGCCAAGTTCCAACCATCCAAGGACTCTGTTGTCCTGCAGAGCCATTTGCTTTGGGTATTGTTTCTGTGTTTTAGTATTAGTTTAGTATTGCCATGGTTTTGGGGCATTCGTCTTCACAACAGCCTCCCTACTCCAAGCATTCTCTTTGGGAAGATATCTTCCTGTCTTGGGTGTTAGACAAGGACATGTCCCAAAGCCTTCATTACAGGCTTCTGGAGTTTGAGTGGGGGGAACCCAAGGAATGTCCATGGGTATTTTTCAATTCTTTGTGGACTTTGGTCCTCTCTGCAGAGGGTCTTTTACTGAAGGAGGGGTCTTCATTTTTCTTATCCTCCCTCCATGTATGAGTTGGATTACTCAGCTGCTCCCCACTCTGATTTGATTCCAAGTTCTGTTATGTACCTTGGAGTCGTCATATTTCCGGATGTTTCCATTTTCTTGCACTACGCTTTCTGTGGTTCATGCGGATTTGCTTTGGTACCTCCTGCGGAACACGGTCCTCCTTTTTTTTTTTCCCATGATGGACCCAGCCTCTTTCAAATACAGGGCTGTCTTTGGTTATTGGGCACAGTATGAAGTCTCAGGTTCATCCTCCCAGCACTAACGAGTTTGGGCCCCACCTACCCTTTGTTGGTTTTTCATTTACCAGCCTCCCCTTTGATCTTTTTGTGGTTCAGTTCCTTGGTGCCATCCTTCCCCATCACTTAATCTGTTTACGGACTTGTCTCTGGGTTAGGGCTTTGTAACCAGCACTCATCAGGCCACCCAGATTTGCTAGTCAGTCCCATTTGCTTGGGCACACAGCTCAGTGTGAGAGTTTGCAGCTGTGTGGCATGCCCTGAGGAGGATTTGACTTATTCCAGGCTCCAGCTTTACTTTGACTGCTCACAGTGGTTCATTGCCTGACCTGAGAGTGAGGGGGTTGTTTTGGCCCCTTGCCCCCATTGAGCTGGATACATTGGGTAGCTCAGCTTCTGGCTTCTGGTTTTCAGCATTTTGGTTATTTTGGTTATCACAAAATACATAGAATCACAGCATTTCCATAATCCTGGACAACATGGTTTCAGAACAGGGCTCTCTTCCCTATCAGAGTTACTGGACCTATCACAGTTGCTGGACCACTATGACATGAACTTACATGCAATGGAAGACAAGCAAAATGCTGATGTAATTTACATAGATTTCGCAAAAGCCTTCGACAAATCTGACCATGGTATTATTGCACACAAAGTGCATGCAAAAGGGATTACTGGGAAAATAGGCGGATGTATCTACAGTTTCCTGACTAACGGAACTCAATGTGTAATTGTCAACAAAATAAAATCCGGACCATCAACCGTGAAGAACTCGGTCCCCCAGGGTACTGTGCTTGCTCCAGTACTCTTTCTCATTCTCATATTGGACATAGACAAGGACACAATCTATAGCACTGTATCATCCTTTGCTCTAGGATTTTTATGAGAGTAGACAATATAAAGAACACAGCAAACCTCCAATCAGATGTAAATCAGGTCTTTCAATGGGCTACAGAAAATAATATGGTATTTAATGAAGATAAGTTCCAGCTCTTGTGCTACGGAAAAAAATTAAAATATTAAAACAGAAACCACGTACAAAAAGCAGTAAAATCATAACATAGAACGAAAAAGCAATGTAAAAGATTTGGGTGTACTCATGTCAGAAGACCTTACCTTTAAAGAACTCAGTAAAGTAGCCATCACAACTGCAAGAAAAATGACAGGTTGGATAATGAGAACTTTTCAAACTAGAGATGCTAAACCAATGATGATACTCTTCAAGATGCTAGTGCTTTCTAAATTGGAATATTGTTGCACAATGACAGCCATTTTCAAAGCTGGAGAAAATGCTGACCTGGAGAGCATGCAGAGTCCTTTTACTAATAAAAAAAAAAACTGCTAGAATCCACTAGGTAAAACATCTAAACTATTGGGACTGACTAAAATGCCTAAATCTGTATTCTTTTGAGCGCAGGTGGGAGAGATGCATAAAAATTTACACGTGGAAAATAATAGAGGGGCTGGTCCCAAACCTGCACACAGAAATAACACCACATGAGACCAGAAGGCATGGGAGGATGTGCAGAATACCCCCGTTGAAAAGCAGAGGTGCAATAGGTACCCTGAGAGAGAACTCTATCAACATCATTGGCCCGAGATTGTTCGACATGCTTCCACTACACATAAGGGGTATAACTGGCTGACCCCTCACAGTATTCAAAAGAGAGAGCTCGATAAACACCTCCAAAGAATACCTGATTAACCAGGTTTGACTCATACGTCAGGCTGCAAGCAGCTCTGTCGAACAGCTTGGATGACCAGTCCAGCAATGAGGTTGCCTGGGCGATGACCGGGCCATGGAGACGCTAAGCCCCGAAACACACAAGGTAACCACAAGGTAAGGTAACCAGGCACCCAGAAAGATAGGCGCCCCAAAACAAACTCT
Organism: Procambarus clarkii; assembly: GCF_040958095.1. Lineage (NCBI taxonomy): Eukaryota > Metazoa > Arthropoda > Malacostraca > Decapoda > Cambaridae > Procambarus > Procambarus clarkii. Next base: position 34,280,270 of record NC_091182.1, read on the forward strand.
ATCTGGTTCAATTATTGCTACTGAAAGCTGAACTGTTGGACAGAACTCCCCCAAATGAAAAATGAGCAAATGAGCATGATGTCACAACTGTCATGCAGTGTGGGCATAGGGTTAAGATGTGGGCATAGGGTTGGGGTGTGGTCATAGGGTTGGGGTGTGGTCATAGGGTTGAGGTGTGGGCATAGGGTTGAGGTGTGGGCATAGAGTAAAAGTGTGGGAATAAGTTTGAAGTACAGTCTTACCTCAGCCTACGAATTTAATCCGTTCCTAGAGACGGTTTGTAACCCAAAAATTCGTAAACCGAAGCGAATTTCCCCATAAGAAATACTGTAATGGGAAATGAATTAATCCATTCCTGACTTCCCAAAAAATTAACTTAAAAGTAAATTTTATACCTAATTCACCCAAATCTTCAGTACTAAAGTATGTATAAGTTACTACTAATCATTATTGATGACTCTTGTTGGTGTATGGAAGACGGTGAGGAGGGGGGGAGAAGAGGTGTTAGTGTTTGGAAGGGGAGTCTCCTTCCATTATGACATCAGGCAGTGATTATAACTGCGTGACACACTGAAGGAACCTTTTGACATTTTGTCTTTTTTTTTTCAATTTTTTTCAATTTTTTTTTTTTTTTTTTTAGAAAATGGAGCAGCCTACCTGACACACACTGAACAAACCTTTTTTACATTTTTTTTTATTTTATTTTTTATTTTTTTTTATTTTTTTTATAGAAAATGGAACAGCTTACCTGACACACACTGAACGAACCTTTTTAACATTTTTCTTTTTTTCATTTTTTTTCAATTATTTGGATTTTTTAATTTTTTTGTATTTTTTATAGAAAATGGAGGAGCCTACCTGACATACACTAAACGAACCTTTTTGACATTTTTGCTTTAAAATGTTTTCAATTTTTTTTTCTAAGCATAAGGCAGTGATGACTTCTCTAGGGTACACTCTCTGGCATGTTTTGTCTGCATACCACTAGGACCTGCTTGTGGTTCACTGCTTGTTTTTCTCACTAAAAACATGTCTAATGACACTTGTTTTTCCCTACTTTGTAACACTTGTCTGAAGTGAGACATCACATTGTCATTAAAAAGGTTAACACAACGGCCTACTACAGCTTGCTCTGGGTGAATTAATAATAACTTTTCAACATCCTCAAGTGTTTGTGTTTTTTGTTTCGTGATTGTTGATGTCACTTTAGCTCTCATAATGTCCTTTTTCTTAGCAATTACAGTGCATATCATTGACATAGATTTATTGTACTGCCTAGCTAGTTCAACAACCTGTGTACCATTTTCATGTTTACGAATGATCTCTTGCTTTTTCCTCTATGGTCATTCTCACATGTGTTTTTTTGGCTTGAACCTTACCACTGGCTTTCTTGGGACCCATAGCGAGATATATAATAACAAATTTTATGTTCAAATAGCCAAAAATCCGAAAAAACTGTAAATCTTTGCAAAGAATTCCGGCGTAATAGCCACTAGGTGGGAGGCACTTGGAAACTGAGGCGCGATCGCTGTGTCACCATGCCCTAGGTTGGCGATACGTGTATCAACAAACTCGTTTCTCTAGGTAAAGTTCATAACCGGATTCAAATTTTCCAAAGAAATTGGGCTCGTAACCCGAAAAGTTCATAAAGAGGGGCATTTGTAAACTGAGGTACCACTGTACAAGAATAATGAAAACTGCAGTAGGCCAAAAGAGAACAAGATGAAATAGTGACAAAAGAGATGGCAGCATAAGAAAGAAAATAAAGCTTAGGGGCTAAAGTACCAAGTGCAATACTTTGTGGTTTTTGTGTGCTAAGGCTCTTAGGGTCGTTCCATGTTGGATTGAGCATTCTTCAGTGTTCGGAAGGGACATTCGGAAGACTCCCTGTTGCACTGGTGCAGAATGTTAACCTACCTTGATCATGATTCTATCCTTGGTACAAATTGGATCTTGCGTTAGAAAGCCCCAACGGTGATATACTGATGGACTGGGTGAATTTGATAAATCGGAGAGTAGTAGGAGGGCCGGGAAGGTGGACATAGTGAATGTGAGAAAATAAGACGCGAGTGTGAACACCACACATGATATAGCAAGGACAAGATTGGGTGGAATGTATTTGTGTGTACTGTGCAGTACATGAAATTTATTAGTAGTACTGTGCACCTAGCTTTATGAAGCAGTGGGTTGCTGCTGTGGATGACTGAGTGTGGTGGTGCTTGGTTTGTCTTTGATGCCTGTATAGTGTGAATAATATAATTTATGAACTTTAGATAATTTATAAGTAGTGATAGGTTATAAATGCCATGGTAATAAAATATCACTATATTGCTCCCCTTTTTTCCTTCAAGCTGATATTTCAACACCACATGGAAGTTTGGAAATAGGATATGAATAATATTCCTGTACAAATATCTTACCTTTGCATCTTACTTTTTGTACAACAGTAATAGATCTGCTACATGTAATAAAGAAAGAATAGAATTTGATTTAGAGTAAGGAAGCGATGTTAAATTGTAACCATGATTAAAGCAATATTTTTAATTTCTTAAAGATTTTAAGAGGCAAGAATGATTATGCAAATTATGTCCATTTCATTTCAGAAATTCAGGAGTATATCGTGCAGATCTCCTCCGCAGTGTAGAAATTTAAATCATTACATTGGTGTTTTTAATGATGAGGCAGCAGAAATTAAATGGCATCAAATCCAACGAAAAAATTTGGAAAAGGCAGTTATATCTCAAGTTCATCAAGAGGTGCACTTTGGTTTTGTTTTCATAAGATGTTCCAATACTTCTGAGCCAGCAGAAGACTTGGGACAACCTCAATATGACGAAGACTATGCTCGTGAAAATTCTGAATCATACACTCAACTTTTTCTTTATCCTTGGAAATTTAAAAATATTGCACATAGACATATGATGAAAACTAATAATTTTAATATAAATTTTGTTATGGTAGATTCTTTATCACGCGCTCACTTTTACAGGTCATTACCAAAGACAGTTGGACTTTTTGAGGGTCTATATGGGAATTCTCAACCTAAAGTGTTTGATTTTCAGTTTTTCCAAGCAGTGAAACAGAGAACATATGAAAGCCTTCAGGCACTTTTCTCAGGTTATGTAAATGTTTCAGAGACTCCTTTTGGTACATATGATGTTCCCCGATACCCATTACCAGTATCAAAATTGTTTGGACTTTTTAAGAAAAGGGGATATAGGACACTCTGGCTCGAGGATTTATGTTGGAACTGGGAATGGGGCTTAGTTAAGGACCTGAAAGTTGTTAATGACACTCTCTATGGTCCAGTTTTATGGAAAAAATTTAAAAAAGCACTTGCTCATGCAAGTATTGATGACATTGATCTAACACTGGCTAGCTGTGATATTCTTCAGTCTAATGGTAAGAAGGATCCTTTTCATAATCTACCTGCTGTGTGCTTTAATGGCAAACATCATCATGAATACATGCTTGAATACCTTCAGTTATATCAAGAAGCCATCCAAAATTTTGGCCAGCCTTTTTTAACTTTCACCGTCACTGATGTTGCTCATGATGAAACTGGCTTACGGGTGCAAACTTTGGATGATCCTCTTGCCAAGTATTTGAAGTTTGCTGCAAAGTTAAAAAATACCCTAACTATTCTTTTTTCAGATCATGGAAACACGTATGGTAAGTTTATTCAGTTAAGTCCTGAAGCACATGTTGAAACATTTAATCCATTTTTATTTATGATTATTCCAAAAGATGTGCAAGATCTCTTGGGAGATGTTCAAATAAGAATTTTAAGAGATAATGAGAGACGATTATCTAGTATGATTGACTTGCATAACATGCTTCTGCAATTAATTGGTGAAAAGAGTAAAGTTTCTGACAAAAATTTTGTTGAAAGATATGTAACACCTGGTGGATTTCTGACCAGCCTCTCTCCAACTAGGACTTGCAATGATGTTCCTCTATTGCATCCAAACTTGTGCATATGCAAAAATTTTGAGACATCAGTAGAACCTGCTCAGGTTCATTTGGCACTAGCAGACTTTGGACTTGGAGTCTTAAACAACCTGATTTTAAAGCAAAACCGAAATGGGGGGGCTGTTGGTTTTGGAAATTGTAGGCCTCTTAGAGCTGTTAAGTTAAGAAAAGTCCGTGAGACACGTGTATCAGTAGAATTGATTCGGTATAAGTTAGATATTGTTGTACAAAGTGTACAAAATGACAGTGAAGACAATGAGTTATTTTTCTTGACATTGGAGGTAGGATCAAAGAAAGCACCATTGCATCTAGTATCCTATGAACGTATGAACATGTATTCAATTTATAGTAGCTGTCAGGATGATAGTGTTGAACTGAAATTATGCATTTGTAACATTAAAAATCAGAATCAGAATACTGGATTTCTAAAGTCTCTGCTTTTGGGTAACCTGATCCCAGAATTTAACTTTTTTATAAAGAGTACAAATTTTAATTCCAATGCACAAATGGTTGACTTCCTCACAAGTCCACTTCTAGGCATTAAGCCCCGAATAGATATCGCATATCCAAGTCAAAGTCCCTGTCTTTTCACAGTCATACATAACTACAAATCAGGCATAGTATTGCTAGCTGCAAATTTTTGTTCAACATTTCATGAACTAGATATAGTGATGGAAGCAGAAAATTTAAATCTCTCATGTCCAGAGCATTCAAAGTTCTTATTATATGCTAGTGATGTAAAATTGCTTTTTGCTGGCACAGTAGCTAATCCAAAAGTAGCATGGCAATGGAGTCATGAAATCAGAATTAAGTAAAGAATTTAAAAGTGAACTTAAATTATAAAAATGCATTTTGTTGCTACTGATGAAAAGATGAAGAATGACAAGGCATGCAAAGAACTGGAAGTTTACAACAATGTTAGTTTCATATCGGTGTGTAACAGCTCTGATCTTAGATGTGGAGATGGTCAAGATATTGTAAAGTATGAGTATGCAAGTTGATAAATTTTATTTTTAATTAAAATATGGAATATGTTTTATGTATACACAAGTCAACCAAGGATGAAAAAGGCTCAGAGGTGGGTTAAACTTTGTATAAAGAAATGGCTTGGAATAAAAATAAACAGAAAAATGCTCTGAAGGAGTTTTGAGGCGAAAACAGAAATGAAGGGATTGTTAGTTTTGTTTATTGAACATTATTTAATATTATGAATTTATAGTTTGACACTAGGTCATGCTTTAGGACTGGCAAGTCATTGAGTGCTCTGCAACATTATAGATTAATTCCTAAAACACAGGTAACTGGAGATAGCAACTAGTAGGCTAGTGAAGGTTGAAAAGTTTTCTTAGAAGTTTTTGAAGTTTGTGTAGTAGTAGTAGTAAATACATTGAGAAATTAGGATATTAATATCACTAATGGTATTTGAATAAAATTAAAGTTAGAACACAATACTAACACATTTTGGACAACAGTATGTTGTATCTGACAGGGTTGAGATTTTGTTACCAGAACGTATTGGTGATGGATTACATGCTCTCCCACCTGGCATAAGGTGATACAGAGCACCACTTGGTTTCCGAACCCCTTGGGGACGAGACCCGTCGGTTAACATGTAAGTTCGTATACGAGAAATAGAGGGGAAAAAATAAACTAGAAATGTAAAAATAAATTTTTCCGAAAAAATTCACGAAAAAAAACTCTAGGGGAAAAAATCGACAGGTTCATAGCGTAAATGCGACTGTGTTTTGTTTGTACTCACCAATAAGTGAAGTCCTGATCCGCTTTATAAAAGTCCTTAATTGTTCCTAACTGATTATTAAGACGTCTGGCAAACATCCTCTGGATGTTTCCTGCCAGCCTGCAGGCACATCCTGCCTAAAATATACGATGCTGTACTGTACATTTAAGAAACAAATCTGGGTCACAGGTCTGTGGAGTGTGGTTAGGCTTACGGAGTCAGCCGGTCCCTCCCCCACCACCGATACACCTCCCCCTCTCCCCCCACCCCAAACCCATACACACACACACACACACTCAAAGGTCACGTGGTTCATGGTTCACTTCAACACCCATATATCGCTTCCTGCCTGCCTGCCTCCTTCCCAGCCTGCAAGCCTGCCTGCCTGCCTGCCTGCCTCCTTCCCAGCCTGCAAACCTGCCTGCCTGCCTGCCTCCTTCCCAGCCTGCAAGCCTGCCTGCCTGCCTGCCTCCTTCCCAGCCTGCAAGCCTGCCTGCCTGCCTGCCTCCTTCCCAGCCTGCAAGCCTGCCTGCCTGCCTGCCTGCCTGCCTGCCTGCAAGCCTGCCTGCCTCCTTCCCAGCCTGCAAGCCTGCCTGCCTGCCTCCTTCCCAGCCTGCAAACCTGCCTGCCTGCCTGCCTCCTTCCCAGCCTGCAAGCATCCCTGCCTGCCTGCCTCCTTCCCAGCCTGCAAGCCTGCCTGCCTGCCTGCCTGCCTCCTTCCCAGCCTGCAAGCCTGCCTGCCTGCCTGCCTCCATCCCAGCCTGCAAGCCTGCCTGCCTGCCTGCCTCCTTCCCAGCCTGCAAGCCTGCCTGCCTGCCTGCCTCCTTCCCAGCCTGCAAGCCTGCCTGCCTCCTTCCCAGCCTGCAAGCCTGCCTGGCTGCCTGCCTCCTTCCCAGCCTGCAAGCCTGCCTGCCTGCCTGCCTCCTTCCCAGCCTGCAAGCCTGCAAGCCTGCCTGCCTGCTTGCCTCCTTCCCAGCCTGCAAGCCTGCCTGCCTGCTTGCCTCCTTCCCAGCCTGCAAGCCTGCCTGCCTCCTTCCCAGCCTGCAAGCCTGCCTGCCTGCCTCCTTCCCAGCCTGCAAGCCTGCCTGCCTGCCTGCCTCCTTCCCAGCCTGCAAGCCTGCCTGCCTGCCTGCCTCCTTCCCAGCCTGCAAGCCTGCCTGCCTGCCTGCCTCCTTCCCAGCCTGCAAGCCTGCCTGCCTGCCTGCCTCCTTCCCAGCCTGCAAGCCTGCCTGCCTGCCTGCCTCCTTCCCAGCCTGCAAGCCTGCCTGCCTCCTTCCCAGCCTGCAAGCCTGCCTGCCTGCCTGCCTCCTTCCCAGCCTGCAAGCCTGCCTGCCTCCTTCCCAGCCTGCAAGCCTGCCTGCCTGCCTGCCTCCTTCCCAGCCTGCAAGCCTGCCTGCCTGCCTGCCTCCTTCCCAGCCTGCAAGCCTGCCTGCCTGCCTGCCTCCTTCCCAGCCTGCCAGCCTGCTTCCTTTCCAGCCAGCCTGCCTCCCTCCCTGCCATCATGCTAACGGGTAGTGTGTGTTAGGCTTATCTTCGGGAATGAGCCGGTCTCACCCCCACCACCAACAAACCACCCGCCCCCCTACATCCCATCTCTCAAGGTCACGCGGTTCAACCGCGTGACTACCACTCACTCCCTGCTGCGCCTGCCTGCCTGCCTGCCTGCCTGCCTGCCTGCCTGCCTGCCTGCCTGCCTGCCTGCCTGTGCCTGCCTGCCTGCCTGCCTGTGCCTGCCTGCCTGCCTGCCTGTGCCTGCCTGCCTGTGCCTGCCTGCCTGTGCCTGCCAGCCTGCCTTTCCCTCCCTAATTCTCACTACTTCCATCCCTTCCTGCCTACCTCCTAGCATCTCTCCCTACCTCCCCCTCCCTCTTAGCATCTCTCCCTACCTCCTAACATCTCTCCCTACCTCCCCCTCCCTCCTAGCATCTCTCTCTCCCCCTCTGTCACTGATTCTCCCCCCCTCCTCATTCATACTGCCTCCCACCTAAGTTGCATCGTTCATCCACCCACCAGTCGGCCATCACTGATGCAATGCGTGCATTTGGAGCCAACATGGTGCACAGATGTTTCTTGATTGTGCAGATATGTAAAACAAAAGCACAGAATGAACATTCCAGCCTTATGGCAATTCAAAATAATAGGAATAATAGGCCGTGAATCTGTGAAGTCACAGTGGGCAAACTGGACCATCTCCCACCCACCACAACAAGCCGGCGTGACGCTTGGCGGACCCCTTCCTACCCGAACTTTGTTCGGGTAGCATGACTCCCCAACCCCAATCGGGAAACTGGAAGTTTCGGATAACTAAAGTTCGGAAACCAAGTGGTGCTCTGTAATTATAAGAGTGCACTTGTCCAAATGAAATTTATAGTTTTTTTAGGCTTTGCTGCAATTCTGAAATTTGAAGAAATTTTTAAATGACTTTGGTGCAGTGGAGTCTTAGAACTTTTAGTGAAGGTTTTTAATGGAATGGGATGGAATGCAAATATTTTCATTCTGGAAATAAATGAAGTTGGGGTTTAAAAACTTGATTTCAGGAAAAGACACTATGGAAAACTTTGAAATGTCTTTAAAGAATTTGACTGGAAAGACTTGCTGTTAGGCAAGGAAGTAAATGAGATGAATGTCAAGTTTTGTTAAATATATGATAAAGGCACAATAAAATTTATACCAAAGCAGAGATGCAGAACTAGGAGATGGGATTAGTTCAACAGAAATTGAGAGGGCTAGAGGCCAAAAGACACAAAGATGGAATCAATATAGCAAGAGGTCAAACCCCCAAACATACCAGCAATAAAAAGAAGCAAGAAACAACTACACGGCAGTAAGGAGAGAGGCAGAAAGAAATTTTGAGAAAGGAATAGTGGACAAATGTAAAACAATAACAGGCTTATTCTATAAATTCATCAACAGCAAATTGCAGGTAAAAGATAATATTCAGAGGTTCAAAATGGGAAACAGAATCACAGAAAATGAGAAGTAAATGTGTGAAACATTAAATGAAAAGTTCCAAAGTGTGTTTGTACAAAATTAAATCTTTAGAGATCCAGACATAATAAGAATTCCAAAGAACAACATTAAGCACATAGAGGTGTCTAGAGAAGAAGTGGAAAACATCATCAAGGAGCTAAGAACAAAGCAGTTGGCCCAAATGGAGTTTCACCATGAGTTCTGAGAGAATGCGCACCTAAGCTCAGCATTCCACTTCAACTGAATTTTCAGGCATCCTTGTGTATGGAGTCCTAGCAGATGTGTGGTAAAAGGCTAACCTAGTTCCAGTCTACAAAAATGGCAGCATGGAAGATTCCCTCAATTATAGACCTGTATCATTGACAAGTGTAATAGTCAAAATATTGGAAAAAAATAATACAAACTAAATGGGTAGAACACCTGGAGAAAAACAATATAACAGACAGTATGGTTTTCGATTTGGAATATCCTGTGTAATGAATTTACTCGGTTTCTATGATCGAGCTACAGAGATTTTACAGGAAAGAGATGGTTGGGTTGACTGCATCTCTGTGGACCTTAAAAAGGCTTTCAACAGAGTTCCACACAAGAGGTTGTTCTGGAAACTGGAACATATTGAAGGAGTGTCAGGTAGGCTTCTAACATGGATGAAAAATGTTATAACTGACAGAAAAATGAGGGAAATAATCAGAGGCAATGTATCGGTCTGGAGAAATGTCATGAGTGGAGTACCACAGGGTTCAGTTCTTGCACTGGTGATGTTCATTGTCTACAGAAACGATCTACTAGATGGAATACAGAATTATATGAACATGTTTGCTAATGATGCTTAGATAATAGGGAAGATAAGAAACTTAGATGATTGTTATGCCCTTCAAGAAGACCTGGACAAAATAAGTGTATAGAGCACCACTTGGCAAATGGAATTTAATGTGAATAAACGACATGTTATGAAATGTGGAAAAGGAGAACATAGACTCCACACAACCTATAAATTATGTGAGAAATCTTTAAACAATTCAGATATAGGTAAATTTAGGGGTGGTTCTAGAAAGAAGACTATCACCTCAGGACCACATAAAGAACATTGTGCAAGGAGCCTATACTACTCTTTCTAATTTCTGAATTACTTTTAAATACATGAATGGTGAAATACTGAAGAAATTGTTCATGACTTTTGTTAGACCAAAGTTGGAATGTGCAGTGGTTGTATGGTGCCCATATCTTAAGCAGTACATCAACAAACTGGAAAAGGTGCAAAGACATGCAACTAAATGGCTCTCTGAACTGAAGGACAAGAGCTACAAGGAGAAGTTAGAGGCATTGACTTTGTCAAAATTAGAAAATAGAAGAAAAAGAGGCAATATGATCACTACGTACAAAATAGTGACAGGAATCGATAAAACCGATAGAGAAGAATTCCTGAGATCAGGAACTTCAAGAACAAGAGGTCATAGATTTTAACTAAATAAAGAAAGCTGCCAAAGAAATATAAGAAAATTCACTTTCACAAACAGAGTGGTAGACGGTTGGAACAAGTTAGGTGAGACGGTGGCAGAGGCCAAAACCATCAGTAATTTCAAAGTCTTGTATGACAGTGCTGGGAAGACTCCTACATTTTACATTCCTACATTCACCATTAGCGTTGCTCTTGTCTTGTAACTACACTTGGGTAATTACAGTACTTATAAGGTCACTCAAATGCCCTGTCAGATATGAGATGTGTGAATGCAATGTACTGATAGTTGGCTTTGCTATAAAATCACACGAGTAAAAAGTACTTATGTGGTTTATGTGCATGTAAATGGGTATTGATGGAGAAAATTAAGATGTTCTGTAATTGGATTATGAAAACAAGTTTTTATAACTGCTGTTCATTCTAACATGAAAATCAATATAGGATGTAGTTGTATAGGATGTAGTTATAACTAGCCAGATACAGCTGTTGGCAAAAATATGCTGTATTTTCTGCAGCTTGATCTGCAATACTGTACAGTAGTTGGAAATAGTACAATGAAGTTTAATTCATGCTTTATGATAGAACTGATCAACAATGAACTAATGAAGAAACTGATCTAGTCACCATTTCTGTATTTATAGAGTTTTCTGGGTGGGAAACCCTTGTGGCTCCCTGGAGCTAACATCTCCAATGTGTTTATTGCCTAACAGGTGCCATCAGTCGTGGAGTTCTCTGCCCTGTCGAGTACCATGAGCCAAAACCTGACCCCTCATAGAGGTGCAGGGAGCAGTGGTATATATTTTATATATGCTACCACCAGGGAAGGCACCCAGAAAGTCATCAAGACAAAACAGACCACAGCTGGCTACTTCTTCAACCTACAAACTCGAAAATGGCCATAGAACTCCCCCAAATTATCGTCCTTAAACAAACGACCGAAAATATTTTAATCCAGCTCTCACTCGTTTAATCAACCCCCCCCCCCCCCATTTGGGGAAAGGGGGTGGGCAGTCTGCTGCTCCCAGGATGCGGGCCTGTCAGTTCTCCTTTGATGTGTCTGGCTGCCATGCTGCTCTGGCCCCACTGTTGTTTTCTTGGGATTTTGCCTTGGTGGCTGTTCTTTTACATTTGTGTGTGTGTGTAGGCCAGGCGTTGTGTGTACTTGGAGCTGCATGCACACCGGGGTCTCCTTTCATGTGTGCATGCAGCTCCAAGTACAAAAAAGGGCCTTGGGGGCCTCTTTTAACCCTTCATTCTGTCTTGCAGTTAATGTGGAGGGTCTTGTTCTTCAGGGGGAGGAGTTTTTGTACTCCCATCTCCATGATTCTATATGCGTACAGAAGATTATATACACTTCTGGAAGCACGTAGAGCTCTCTCTGCTTACCTCCTGTGTGACCTGGATTAGACCCAGCAATGGACCCAGCCTCTTTTGAGTACAGGTCTTCCTCCTCCTGGGTTCTGTACAAGGTTCCTGGGTCATCCTGGCTAGCAGACAATCCTTTCCTTTCTCTTGTCTTGGTACAGTTATTGCCATACCTGCACACTTGAGTGCCATAAAGTTGGGAACGTGCTGCAAGTGTTTTGAGGGTCTCGATTTTGGGCCCCTTAATTCTTGCTTGTTCACTTCTGTGTTCCTTGCGATGTTGGCCAACTGCAGTTCTATGCTAAGGTGCCCCACTATTGTCATTGTTGGTGGTGGGTGACCTTCAGGTCTAGCGGCACTTGGGCGCTGTCGAGGCTTATTTGAGCCTCCTTGAGCCTCCTTGAGCTTCACTTTGATTGGCTCTCAAAGGATGTTGGGGTTCTCTGCAATGCGAGTGCCCTCATCGTTTGTCTGTTTCTCCTTTTTCCCCTCTTCTGTTTCTGGAGGAGGCAGTTTTGCAGTTTTTGGCTTCTGGGGCAGCATCTTGTCCCATCTGGAATCTTCTTTGTCTTCAGTGGAGTTGCTTTTGTCTTTCAAGGCGCTCTGCGTAGGGAACTTTACCTCTACTCAGCAAGGCACTCAGTAGGGACTCTCGCTGGGTTTTGGTCGAGTTAGGCCATCTGTAGAGTTTGAGGCCGGGTCACATGCTTCCTGAGGTTGCTTCGTCTGCGGCTAATCGGCACCGTGTTTGCTCTGCTCGTCAGGCGTCGGCCTGGGATTTGTGCCAACACTTTCGCGGTTCGCCCCATTGATGGTGCGGTGGGGGAACTGTTGGCCAGGTTTGCCAATGCCTAGTCTTACGATTTGTAGTCCCTTTCAGGTCATGTTGGTCTGCCTTCATTGGCACTGTTTTTTTCCCCCTCTTAGAGGTTCAGGGCTGCCTGAGCAAGCATTTATCCTGTGTCTGTGAGGTCATCACAAGTTGGGTGCATCTCTGTCGGCCTGATGAATTCTTTCGCTTATTCGACTTTCTCTGCTCTTCATGTTTGAATTTTATGATGCACTTGTATTGTCACTTCTATGGTGATCAGGTTACTTCCTTGATGGTGTTAAATATGCACCTGGCTCCCTCCCCCAGGAAGTTGGGTGCTTCATATCATTCGTCGAACTGACTGGCTCACTACCCAGGAGCTGCAGACTGCCTAACCCCATCCCCCAAATGGGGGGTGGGGGTTAAATGAGCATGTTTCGGTTGTTTGTTTATTTCATTTGGGTGAGTTCTATGGCTGTTTTTGAATCAGTATATTTAGAAAGTGGCCAGCAATAATCTGTTTTGTCTCACTGACTTTCTGGGTGCTTTTCCTGGTGGTGGCATATACAAAATAAATGCCACTGCTCCCAGCACCTCTGTGATGGGGCTAGGTTCTGGCTCGTGGTCCCTGGTAGGCCAGAGAACTCCACGACTGATGGCACCTGTTAGGCAATACACAAACTGGTGATGTTATCTCCATGGAGCCACCAGGGCTTACCCAGAAATTGGCATTTCATTACATTTAATGCTGGTTTTAGTTCTTTTTGTACCAATGGTTAACAAATGTATGTTTGGTCCTTGGAATGGTGTTAATTTTAGTGCTGTACTTGATTTATGCAATTGCACATATTTTTGTATGGAGTATTACTGTGATATGACTTTGTTTTATTTATGGAGAGCTTTGTGATTTTTGTACATATTTTTTACTACACATGCATTTTCATGTTTTAAAGAGATGAATTTTACCTTTCATTCATGAAAGCAAAAAATAGTCCAAAAATGTTGATCAATTTATGAAGCACATTTAGTTTTGTCATTAGCACTGGGCTTTTTGTTAACTTGTAATTACTTAAATTAATTTGTTTTAATATTTGGGTGTTTTTGTTGTGTTAAAAACAGTGTATCTACAGCATGACTGAAAATTACAAATGAGTGCAACTGGGAGCTAATTGATAATTTTACATTTCATTCATTTTTATTTCATTCTGATTAACTATTTGCTACTTTATTCTGCATACTCATTTGGTAATTTAAATGACCTTTTGCAATTCACATTTAATTGTTATTTCTACATGTTCTTGTAAATGGTAAAAATTTTATAATAATTTACTTTTTAAATGCTTAAAAGTTATTTTTATACTTTTATATTAAAGATATCTTTAAAAATTTTGATTAGATTGTCTATTAACTATACCAAATTTTATTTCTTTGTATTTCCTTCACTAGTAAAATGGAAGCTAAGAAATATTAAGTGGACTAAATTGACAATGTTTGATGTGATCCATTGCTCATAAATGCCTGTTTACTCTAAAAAAATAAAAGTTCTTTGTTAACGCTGTTTTATCAGTTGGTATTTCTCATCCATATAAATTCAGAAGAAGTCACCAGTGGAGTCCCACAGGGCTCTGTACTCGGTCCTATCTTGTTTCTGATATATGTAAATGAAATGGCATCCGGTTGCCTCGGTCGGGAATTCCAACACCATTTACTAGCTTTTAGCAAAAAATGCAAGTGAAAAGTTAACATTTTTATGTTAAAAAATATGAAATACTGTAAATATATACAGTGGTACCTCGGCTTACGAGCACCCCTAGTTACAAGTTTTTCAGATTATGAGCAGGAATTGCTCGGAAAATTTGTATCGGGATACGAGGGTGTTAATACGCGTACAGGCCGACTAGCGCGTGGTGGCACGGCAATCACCACTCAGTTTACCAGTGCCCTGCGCCCAGTGACTATCCCGCCTCAATTCTTCACCAGGATTTACAGTGTTTTGTTGGATATTTGGCCATTTGAACATAAAAGTTGTTAGTATATATCTCGCAATGGGTCCCAAGAAAGCCAGTGGTAAGGTTCAACCTAAGAAAATAGTTGAGAGTAGAGGCAGTAGAGAATGTCCCTTCTTCATTAAGAAAATGTGTGAAGTATGGGAAGAACTGCAAAGTTTTGTTGAAAAAACTCACCCCGATAAAGCTGTAGCAGGCCGTTGCATTGACCTTTTAAATGACAATGTGATGTCTTACTACAGACAAGTGTTAAAATGTAGGGAAAAACAAGTGTCTTTAGACAGATTCTTAGTAAGACAAGCAAGCAGTGAGCCACAAGCAGGTCCTAGTGGTATGCAGGCAAAACGTGCCAGAGAGTGCACACCAGAGAAGTCCTCTCTGCCTGATGTTATAATGAAGAGGACTCCCCTTCCAAACAGTAATACCTCTCCTCCCCCTTCCTCACCATCTTCCATACGCCAACAGCAGTCATCAGCAAGGGGTAAGTAATAACTTGAACATAGTTTTGTAGTGTATATTTCGATGAATTAAGTATAAAATTTAGTTTGAAGAGATGTTTTTGGGTAGTCAGGAACAAATTAATTCATTTCCCATTATTTCTTATGGGGAAATTAGCTTCGGGTTACGAGCTGTCTCCAGGAACGGATTAAACTCTTAAACCGAGGTACCCCTGTATTAAAATAACTTCGTTAACCCTACTAAGAATTTGTGCACGTGGCAAATTTGTACTAGAAAATGAGAATTACATATATATTAATTTTAAAACAGTATGTGGACTGTAATAATCATAAAAGCATTTCCCAGGACCAAACTTGATTATCAGTGCTAAAATTATATTGAACAAAACCCTCTTTCTACTTCTCGATATAAAAGCACATGATATGGTGCAGCCCGAGGAGGGGGAGAGGTAGGTAGTTTAGTTCATTCATTATGCACCCGATACCCATGCTGTGGGCAGTAGTGGAAAGGGTTACAGTGGCACATAATGGGCTCAGGGACTGAACCCCCACAAATCATTTAGCTAAGGAAGTTACAATCTTGATGAACTAATTACTCCAGTAAATTTGTCGGTAGAGTTTTGCTGGGTTCCCAGCCATGTTGGTGTCAATTTAAATAAGCGTACGGATGCTGCCACTAAGGAAGCTATCCACACTTGTCTCATCTCCCGTAAAGGTATTCCTTATTTCGACTTTTACCCAGTTATTCATAACTCCATCCTTGCCCGTTGGCAGGGTTGTTGGTCTATACTTACTGGTAACAAACTGCATACTATTAAGAGTCGTGTGTCCCTGTGGTCTTCCTCCTACCATCGTAACCGGCGGTGGGAAACGACTCTGGCTAGGTTACGTATTGGCCATACACGATAAACTCACGGTCACTTAATGGAGCACCGCCCTGCTCCTTATTGTCCAAATTGCAGTGTTCCTCTTATGGTCATGCACATTCTTGTTGAATGTTCTGACTTCCAGGACGAGCGTGTGTCGTGCTTTCCGACTGTCCCTCGCGGTCAATTGTTCGCCCATAGCATTCTTGGTGAATCGGATACTTTTGATATCGTTCGCCTTATGCGTTTCTGTTCTCGTATTGGCATCCTTGGTGATATTTAGTGCCCAATGATTACTCCGCACATTTGGTGGTGCTACATAGCCTTCCCGGTTTGGTGCCTTCCTTTGATAATTAATTACTTGTTACAAAATTCAATGCATACCATGGGAGGTTACACCCTTTGCAATTTTAATCCCTCCCTTTCCACCCAAGAAGCAAATTAGAGATCAGCCCAAGCTTCATCTTGAGGCAACGCTCGACGCCTTAATGAAGCCATATTGATGCTCTGTCCACAGAGCATTATCTCTCTCAAATCATATACACTGATGGTTCCCTACACCGCCCCACGGGGTGCAAATGAAAGTGCAGTTGTCCTGACAATGGGCGATGGCTTATATATTGAGTGGGGAGTCCGTATAAACAACTGGGCCTCTACCCTTCAGACCGAACTATTTGCCGTGCTTCTTGCACTGAAATGTGTACAAGTCTCCAAACTTGATACATACTTGATCAGGACGGACCGAAACGTCGTCGTCCCTTCAATTTCTAGTGTGTGGTCTGGTCAACATACTTCAGCCACGTTATTGTGACTCATCGCCTGCATATTGATACATTAATTGTAAGTGATTCTTTATCATCCTTAGATGCTCTCAACTCTTTAAGACATAACTGTAACATGCTCGTGTCTGAAACTAGACACAAATATAACAAAATTATTAATGATTGTAACAGAGTCCATTTCATGTGGACTCCATCTAATGTTGACCTCCAAATGCATGACAGAGCTGATGAGTTAGCCAAAGAATCAGTCTTAAAGGAAAAATTGAGTATAACCTTGGATTGTCAATAAGAAGTATTGAGAGCAATAGTACACCAAGAACTTGCCACACATCTATGGTTCATCCAATAAAATCAGCAGACTTCTAGATGTTACTACTGCTCGGCTTAGACTCGGTTACAAGTATCTCTGGGAATTCTCATTATCTGCTGATATAGACCTGATCAAATGTAAACTGTGTCAACAAAATTGTTCGCACACCCTCCGTTACTATGTGATGGAGTGCGAAAAAATACGTGAATTTATCTATAACTTTGCTCTCAGAGTGCTCATTGACAATCCAAGGTTACACTCAACGGCTCCTTTAAAGGCAGATTCTTTGGCTAACTTATCAGCTCTATCATGCATTTGGAGGCCAACATGAGATGGAGACCACATGAAACGGACTCTGTTACCATCATTAATAATTTTGTTGTATTTGTGTCTAGCTTCGGACACGAGCATGTTACAGTTATGTCTTAAAGAGTTGAGAGCATTTAAGGATGATAAGGAGTCACTTACAATTAATGTATCTAGTTTGGAGACTTGAACACATTTCAGTGCAAGTATTAAGTTTTAGTCTTTAGTGTTTTTTCTTCCCGAAACGCTTTGCGTCATAGTGGCTTTAGGCATTGTATGTACTAGCTCTATCTATAAATCCATCGATGTTTGTATCACACCTTGTATGTATGTACTTTACCTGAATAAACATTTGAATTTGAATTACACTTTTGAAATGTATTGGTCTCAAGGATGCGAATAGCATTAACGGGGGTGTCTCTGAGTACACATATGTTTGCCAGAATTAAGGTTCTAGGCTTGATATATATGCACACATTACATGATAAAATTAGTTCTTGCAGTACTGTTCCGGTCAGCTGTTCAGATCATTGTATGGTTGTGGTGAAGCTTGTTATTCACGATCAGGTTAAAGTAGGGACAGGGTCATGGAAGCTCAATTGCAGTCTGTTGCAGAGTAGAGATGTAATTGATAATTTTAAAGTATTGTGGGAACACCTGGTTGGGCAAAAACATAAATTCAGATGTCTGTTGGAGTGGTGGGACATGTGTAAAATTGCATGCAAAAGTTTCTTCGCGAAAGTAAAAAAGTGTTCAAAAGAAAGGCTGCTGAAAAAATATGGCCTTTTAACCTTATTCTAACACACATTAAAACAACTTTATGCAAAGATCAATATGGGATTAGATAAGTATGAAGAAATTACCATTTTAAAGGACAGAATTAACAAAATGCGGGATGAAATATCTGAAGGAGTCAACACTTTATGTAGCATACAAAAATCTGTGTATCCATGTATTTACGCATGTCGCTTAGCCTAGCATTTTAAAAGTACTACAATCACCTTCCGTGGTTGAGTGTTCAATAAATCCGTGAACTGTATGTTTAACAAATCTCCCACCCTGTCCATGGAAGACAGAAGAAAATGTATATATGCTGCTTAGCATTATAAATGTGTGGCCACGTCTGTGGTAGAAAAATAATAATAATAAAAAAAATGTTCGCCTCCAGATTAATGATAGGATGTATGGTGAAAAACTCTCTCCATATTTGTTAAGTAAAGTCAAGAATAACAAGGGTACAGCACTTGTGACTAGTATTAAAGCAAGTAAGTGTTGGGATGGATATGAAAAATACAGATGTGATTGTATGTTATGTTCGAGGTGAATTAGAGAAATTGTACAAAAAAAAATGGACGTAGACCAAGGTATGCGGGAATATTTCCTTGGAAAATGTACACGGGTTTTAACCCAGGATGACAACATGTCATTGTTGGAAGATGTAGATAAGCAGGTGTGGAGTGTGGTCAAGAGTTTAAAGAAGGGTAAATCACCTGGCTGTGATGGGTTCCCGGCGGAATTTTATTTCTATCTATGGGATATCATTGGTAAAGACTTTGTACAAGTGGTGCAGTATAGCATACAGCATAGGAAGCTGAGCGTGTCACAATCTCATGGGATTATTAGGATGATACCTAAAACGGGTGATTTGCATATTCCAACGAACTGGAGGCCACTTTCCCTACTAAACCAGGATTATAAAATAGTATCGAAACTGCTGGCAAATAGACTTAGGATTGCAATGGATAAAATTATATCAAAGGAACAGTTCTGTGGTGTGCCTGGAAGATCCATAATCAATTGTAATAATGTAATTAGGGATGTTGTGTATTATGTGTCTGAAAATAATGTTCCTTCTTCCATGATAAACCTCGACTGGTCGAAAGTTTTTGACCATGTTGATGTTCAGTTTGTATTAGAAATATTGGATAGAGTAGGAGTGGCATAAGAATTTATTGATTGATCCGTATGCTTTATAAACAGTGTCGGAGCAGTGTTTGTATAAATGGAGTCTTAAATAAACCTTTTTCAGTTGAACGATCGGTGCGTCAGGCATGTCCCCTTTCAATGATTTTGTATGGTGTACTTCAAGAGTCACTGTACTTGGCAATAAAAAGCAATGACTTTATTGTTCCTCCTTGTCTTCTTAATGCTATGACACTTCCTGTTGTTGGTTATGCAGACGATACAATTATTTTTGTGTCGACAGGAGACTCAGTGGTGAATGTTCAGGATGAGTTAAACAACTTTGAAAGAGCAACAGGTGCTGTCATTAACAAGAACAAAATGTGTATGATTGGGCTTGGCAGTTGGTGTAATAAAGTTACCTGGACAGGTTCATGGTTCAAGATAGTGGAGTCTATTAAAGTTCTTGGGATTTGCTGATGTGAAACATATGGAACAACATTGGTTACGAATTGGCAAGTACTATGTGGAAATATAATATTAGCTACGAATATGTTGTCAAATAGGAAATTAACCCTGTTTCAGAAGGCTGTAATAAACAATTGCAAAATTTTGTCTAAAGTGTGGTACTTGTCTCACAGCTTTCCAATTGACAAGAAAAGATCGACAAAACTATTTTTAGATATGTATGGTATGGTAGGTACCAACCAATTAAACGGACACCTCTACGTAAAGGTAAGAAAAACGGTGGAATAGGAGTACTGAATGTGTCCCATAAGTCATTTGGCAGTCTTATGTGTTACCTTTAGAAAGGAGATAATGCAGAGGAATAGTGTAAATGCGCTAGGACATTACTTTTGTAAATTACGTGTTAGCTACTTAATTTAATACATATGCCAGAGTATTCTGAGCCTTTATTTCACCGCACTTTTATTCATGTGCAATTGATGTTCTCAGGCGGATTTGTAATGTTGAGTTTTTTTTAATGATGAACAGTAAAACAAGTGTATGATATTCTACTCCCGAATATAGTTTCTAGTGTAGAGGAAGCATATCCACGCTTTAGCTGGCAAGTGTTATGGGCAAACCTTCATGTTAAATTTATTGCCCCAAAAGAACGTGAGCTATTGTATCTCTATATTCATGAGACCCTTCCTACTAATGATAGGTTGTTGATGTTGGGCATTAAGGACAACAATAGGTGTGACCAATGTATTGAAATTGAGAATAATATACATATATTTTATTTCTGTAAGCAGAAAATTGTTCTTGTAAACTGGATTAGAGACACTTTTAAAGATTTATGTGGACCAAGTATTAGAGTGGAGTTAATGAGGTTTTTAATGTTTCAAATTGACATAAAATGCAAGAAAATTAAGAATACAATAATTATGCTACTTTCTGATTAAATTTTTGTGTGGATAGGCAGACAGGAGGGTTACTCAGTAGACAAAATATTGAAGTTCTTGCGAGGCAGGATCAAGTATAACATTTGGGGTTTACGGCTCATGCTCGGTGATGATATGGAAAATTTGTTTACTGAGAATTATATAAAATATATATAAATGTAATAATTTCCCCTGTAAATTAATGTAAATATAATCTCTAACATTATAAATCATTTAAAGAAAATAAGTATAACATTTAGGGGTTTAAAGTTCATGCTCTGTGATAATATGAAACACTTGTTTACTGAGAATTATACTACCGTACATGTAATGTAGTATTGCCTTGTAAATTTATGTATATATGATTTATATTGCATTTTATTAAATAAAGATAAACAAAAAATATATGCGAACTCATTTTGTTGACATACATCAGCTGATATAAAACGTACGTGATTGGTCATTTGTCCAGCTGAGCTGCTAAAGTGATTGGCTAAGTGATAAGATGAACAATATTACCTTCACTCTGATTGGTCAAACGAAAAGTAGATGTGACCTCTGTCGAGAAGCAGGTGAAACAGAACCAAACCCCCGAGTAATTCTTCCTTGGTGAACCGAGCATAGAGAACAGAGTACTTTAGAACATTCCTAACACACCAACGCAAGACGATAATACATAATGTTTCGTGAATCTGGGTCCTGGACTATATCTACGGCTCTCCGTTTCTGGTGAGTAGTACCCCTTTGGTTTTGTTCGTGGTGTGCACACCACGGACGTAACGCTCACAGCTAATGGACCCACAACATATGTTAAGCACATGTACACAGAGCACCAGGCACATACTAGAACAGACGGGGAGGGGGGCACGTGGGCCAGGCGATGCCGGGGAGGCCCGCAACGAGAGGAACACAGTTAACTTACTGAAGTAGAAGCAGTGGACACTGACACGGTGGTAGGAGAGTCTCTTGAAAGGCGGCAGGTTGCAAGGGCTGGGTGCCTGTCCCATCAAGTAGGTGGCCAGGACGGATGTCTGATCCATGTTATGAATGTTTGCTAGGAAGTGCTTTGGTTGGGTCCATGCTATAAGAGGGCCTCGTGGCCGGGCCTACTTTATGCTCTCGGTAGGCCTATACGCGGCGCCTGCCCAGGATATCAGACGACAATTGAAATGCGTAGCATATATATATGAATGTATGTATGTATGTGCAACAATGATCAAGGTATGTGGAAAACCCATATTGAATTGGGAAGAAGAGCTGTAACGTTTTCAACTGTTGGGTCTTCATGAGCCAAGCCTGTTCTAGCCTATATATAATCTACAGTAATATATAATATAGGGGCCGCATGCTGCCATAGTGCTCATGAGAGCTCTCTTGGCAGTGTTTTTAATTACTCGACCTCTCACTGGAAAAACCTAGTATTCAAATCCCCCTTTAAATTATATTTATAATATAAATCATTTGTGCATAACTATGTGAGGGTAATCCTGCACTTTAGCAGACGGGCGGGGCCCATCAGCTGGGTAATGGGGGGGGGGGGGGGTCCTCTGGCCATCAGCGGCGTGTGGAAAAAATGGAATGGAGGGACGGCGTCACTGCAAGCTTTACACAACAGTATAATAATAATAATAATAATAATAATAATAATAATAATAATAATAATAATTAAAAGAAAAATAATTAAAGAAATAATTAAACGAAAGACATTAATAAACACACCTTATACATACTACAGGCTCGTAAGGGTCGTCTTTGGTGGAGGAATGGATGGTTGAGGTGATGTTAATATTACTTGAAAAGAAAATCAGTGCGTCGGCTCTTCAGTGTAACAAAATGGTATATTACTTGTTCATTAAAGTCCTTAATTTTTGTTATCATATTTTCAATCGATATCATTGCTAGAGCAGTCTCTCAATCGCAATGGTACTGCACCAAAAAATATGTTTTCTTCAACGTTTAAAAGCACCTTTCTGCTTCTGCCGTTGTCATTGTCGTTGTTATTAAAATTTTAAGTACCTTCACAGTTTCTGAAAATGTTGACTGTACATGATTGTCGTTCATAACAGGTCAGTGAGGTTTTCTGATTTACGCAAATCTTCTCTTGTGTAAAGTACAGGTTCTCATTTTGTCTTTTAAAGCATGGGATAGGCTGCAACTGCCTGAAGCAACCCTCATGCTCAGCTTGCTGCTAAATTAAGCACCATAGAGCACATTCACAATATACAAGCTGAAAACAACATTGCACAGACCATATACACTGACGGATCACTCAATACAGCTACAGGGAGGGCAGGAAGTGCTGTTATTGCTCATCAGCCCGATGGCAGCACAATTCAAAGAAATATCCGAATTAGTAACTGGGCGTCCACAATGCAGGCCGAGTTGGTAGCGATACTGGTAGCACTCGAAATTATTGACAACACTGAAGTAGACAGCTTAATTATTTCTGACTCCCTATCCTCACTACGAGCAATAAACAGTTTGCAATCAAGTAATAACGTGCTTGTCTTAGAAGCTAGACGTAGATATGTAAGAATACTTAGCAAGAGGGTAAATATAAAAATGTTGTGGATTCCTTCTCACATTGGCATGCAGGAACATGACAAAGTTGACGCCCTTGCTAAGGCTGCTGTAAATAAAGACAGTATTGAATGGAATCTTGAGTTATCAAATAGGTCCCTTAAAAGTGTCATTAGACGAGAACTCCTAGATGGATTTGAAGAAAGTAGAACAGTGCAAACTGGAACTAGTAGGTCCATTGTTCATCACAATGAAATGTGTGAAGTAAAACATGTGTATGGGGCAAGTAACAAAGTCAGTAGACTAACAGATGTTGTCACAGCTCGTATAAGACTTGGCTACAAGTATCTCTGGCAGTTCGGCTTGTATAGGGATCTAGATGAAGTAAAGTGTAAAGTGTGTGGACATAGGCAGGGACACACACTCGAACACTATATCTTGGATTGTTGTAAAATTGAGCCTTTTAGAGATAAGTCTAAGCTCACTCTGTGTGATATGGCAACCTATCTTATTACCATGGATAAATTACCTGAAATCCTTGCACTGTACCCACATTTTGCTTCCAGTAGATGAACGACATATGAGATTCAGAAACAAGTAGAGTATTGTGAGCACTAATAATAAACAGAAGCTCCCCTATGACTCTGTAATATCCCCATTGGCCAAACTATTATGTATTAACGATAAAACCTACCATTAATGTATGATGACTTACTGTAAATATGTAGCTCTTGTAATAGCACTTTCTCTGTAACTAGCTGACATTGTATCTATAAGGTGTGAAGGATTGAAGAAATTGTTTATGTAATAATCTAAGATGAGGTCTGATAAAGACCTTTTGTGCCCTCTGTAATGCTTTTGCGCTACCGCTCACAGGATGAGTATGGGGTGCACAATAAAACTAGCCGCCTTCGGCGGCAACAATCAAAATCAATGCTTGTAGAAATGCATTACTAAGAAAGTCTTTGGTATATCTTGGAAAATTATTCACGGAAAGTAACTTGCTAGTTGCCAAATTATTAGTGAAGCTGAACCTCGTTCTGCACTGCAGCAAAATTACGTCACAAACCTTATTTGCAGCAACTGATCTATCTATATTCAATTTCATTTTGCTCAAGGAAGTGGCGCAAAATCATCACATTCATCTCTTAATTTCTGAACTGCAGAAGTGAAGGCTTTTAAAAGGGCTTAGCTTTAAAAGGGCCTTAACTGCATCAATATTTCTAGACTGAAACTGAGAAAACATGATGTCAGCATTAGGCCTAACTTAAGAAGAAAAAATCCAAATTCAAGGTCATTCACAATTCTCTTAATACCAGCTGCTGCAGATCCCGTATCTCTTGAGTTAGATGCTTCCAAAATGCCGCAACATTCATTTAATGCAGCTTTCTTTTCATGTATATGATTATTCTGGATTTGGAATTCCAACGTGCTGTAGATAACATTGGAATTTGATGGCCAGCAACAGCCTCCGATACATTGGGTTTGTGAGAGGTTTATAACATTGGTGTTCTTACATTCTTGCAAAGACACTAACAAGAAAATAGCGTTTCGAGTAGGTCCTTAATCCAAGAGATAAGGTAAGGTAAGGTAAGGTACATTGTAACAAAATTTGAGTTCAACATAATAACTATAATATAAATGGACGAAAATTATTACACTGGTGAAGTTGCATGTGTTATTATTATTTAGGATAAAAACCCATACTTGGATATTTGTGAAATTTATGTAAGGAATTTACACAAAGTCTTTCGCACTCTCCTGAGTCCTTTGTCAAGGTCTGAATGTGATTAGGACGAGACTTACATTGCAACGTCTAATGAGGCTGCTATCCGTTGTTGTTATAGATTTAGCTACTCGGAACAAAACGTTCCAAGTAGCACGGGCTATGGTGAGCCCGTAGTTGATTTACCTGGCAAAGGAGCCGTCCTTTGATTTTTTTATTGTTGCCGCCGGAGGCGGCTAGTTTATTGTGCACCCCATACCGATCCTGTGAGCAGTAGCGCAAAAAGCATTACAGAGGGCACAAAAGGTCTTTATCAGACCTCATCTTAGATTATTATATAAACAATTTCATCTGTCCTTCACACCTTATAGTTACAATGTCAGCTAGTTACAGAGAAAGTGCTATTTCAAGAGCTACATATTTACAGTAAGTCATTATACATTGATGGTAGATCTTATCGCTAATACATAATAGTTTGACCAATGGAGATAGTCATAGGGTAGCTTCTGTTTATTATTAGTCTTCACAATATACTACTTGTTTCTTCATCTCATATGTCGTTTATCTACTGGAAGCGAAATATGGATACAGTGCAAGGATTTCAGGTAATTTATCCATGATAATAAGATAGGTTGCCATATCATACAGAGTGAGCTTAGATTTATCTCTAAATGGCTCAATTTGACTACAATCCAAGATATAGTGTTCGAGTGTGTGTGTCCCTGTCTTTGTCCACACACTTTACACTTTACTTCATCTAGATCCCTATACAAGCCGAACTGCCAGAGATACTTGTAGCCAAGTCTTATACGAGCTGTGACAACATCTGTTAGTCTACTTACTTTGTTACTTGCCCCATACACATGTTTTGCTTCACACATTTCATTTGTGATGAACAATGGACCTGCTAGTTCCAGTTTGCACAGTTCTACTTTCTTCAATCCATCCAGGAGTTCTCGTCTAATGACACTTTTAAGGGACCTATTTGATAACTCAAGATTCCGTTTCAAAACTGTCTTTATTTACTGCAGCCTTAGCAAGGGTGTCAACTTTATTATGTTCCTGTAGGCCAATTTGAGAAGGAATTCACAACATTTTTATATTTACCCTCTTGCTAAGTATTCTTTTATATCTACGTCTAACTTCCAAGACAAGCACGTTATTACTTGATTGCAAACTGTTTATTGCTCGTAGTGAGGAAAGGGAGTCTGAATAATTAAGGTGTCTACTTCAGTGTTGTCAATAATTTCGAGTGTTACCAGTATTGCTACCAACTCGGCTTGCATTGTGGACGCCCAGTTACTAATTCGGATATTCCTTTAAATTGTACTGTCATCGGGCTGATGGGCAATAACAGCATTTCCTGCCCTCCTTGTAGCTGTATTGAGTGATCCGTCAGTGTATATGGTCTGTGTTATGTTGTTTTCAGCTTGTATATTGTGAATGTGTTCTATGGTGCTTAATTTAGCAGCAAGCTGAGCATGAGGGTTGTTTGTGATTAGTTTCTTGGTGGGGTATGCCGGGGGCAGGATGTCAAAAGTTACTATCTGCCAGGGTGGAAGGAAGTGCTGTACTCTTTCATCTGTATATACATCGTACAGTCCCATCATTTTAATATGAGTGGCTGTTCTTTGAATCCATTTAGACTCGCTGGTTCTATTTCGTATGTGTTCTAACAGTGTGTGCTGCTATCCTGGGTTCAATCCTCTTATCCTTCTTGACCGCCTGACCAGGTCACTGTTACCTATCGTACGTTAAGGCTCGTGACTCCTACAGCAGCCAACTTTAATTACGTCTAGGGATACGAGACAACTGCTGTTCTCAATAGCGAATCACCAGTATAACCCCTTAATAAGTAATGAGCACAATAATAAATCTTCATAGGACTGAAGAAGAGATACAACAAGTATATATATATAAATATATTAAATAAATCTCAAAAGCAAACAGATGATTATATGGTCACAATATATCACATTAAAAATATCACTGTATCTTCCAGACATTAAATCAATATTAATATATGTATGGCTATGACAGAACAAAATATGATAACTTAACTCCAAGATGTTATCTCCCTGGTTCCTGCTCAGCTACTGACTAAAATAACGCGAGAATCAAAACAGATTGCCTTGCCCCGCGAATAAATTGCCAAAGTTACAATATTTATTATTTCAACAATGGAGCAATACATTGTGACAAGAGTAATCTTAAACTAACTTAATGAATAATTAATACATATTGATATACACAAACTAAAGTAATAGTTTCTTTACATAGTAATTAAAATATGCATACAGAAGGGAATAATGGCATGCACACCCAGCAACGGACGATCCCACGACAATTTGCCAGATACAGTTCACTCAATTATTATTCACCTCTGTTACCCACTTATGATCACATATAAATCATTAGTTCCCGTGGGAAAACTGATCACACAAAGAAATAAAACAATCATTCCCACGATACGTTGGGCCTAACGCCAACACTGTAACATGAATGTGCATTTGCATAGAACATATATAAGTATATCAATATACATGCTTGTAATTTATACACAATTATAAATGTACATATTAATATATTTACTTACGTATCTTATAAGGGTACGTAACACTTCCACCTCCAAGAAAAAAAATGCAATGGATTGAAGATCAATGGCATTTTTTCCGAAGTAAAAATGTTAAGTAAAAAGAAACATTTCATTTATGGTACATCAAAACTTCTTGACAAAGCATCAGCAATAACATTTTGTCTGCCTGGAATATGTTTGATTTCTACATTAAATTCCTGCAAAAACAATGACCAGCGCAGAATTCGTTGGTTCTTGACTTTCATCATATTTATAAAGATAAGGGGGTTGTGGTCTGTAAATACTAACACTTTATTTCCTGATAAGTAAATCTCAAACTTCTTAATTGACAATATAAGACCCAACGCCTCCTTTTCTACCACGGAATAATTTCTCTGAGCTGCATTAAATTTTCTAGAATAATAATACACAGGATGCTCAATCTTGTCTAAACCAACTTGAATAAGCACAGCACCTATTCCAACATCTGACGCATCAATGTGTAATATAAATGGTTTATCAAATTGGGGACTAGCAAGAAGAGGTGAGGTGGACAATATGCCCTTTAGGTTCTGAAAAGCATTCTGACAATCTTGTGTCCACTGAAACTTTACTTGCTTGCGTAACAAGTTAGTCAAAGGAGCAGCTACTGTTGAAAAATTTCTACAATAACGCCTATAATATGCACACATACCAATAAACCGTTGGACTCCTTTCTTATTGGTCAACACTGGGTAGTCCACAATGGCTTGAATCTTATCTTGTAAGGGGATAATCTTACCTTGTCCTACCTCGTGTCCAAGATAAGTTATCGTACCTCTTGCCCAACTACACTTATTCATATTTATGGTTAACTTTGCGTTTTTCAACACTGTAAACAAGTTCTTAAGGCCTAAGAGATGATCTGCCCAATTCTTACTGTACAAAACAATGTCATCAAGGTAGGCCCTACAATCTGGCACATCCTTGAGTAAGAAATTCATGAATCTTTGAAAAGTAGCAGGTGCATTTCTCAAACCGAATGGCATGACATTAAATTCATACGCACCATCAGGTGTAACAAAAGCAGTAACCTCTCTAGCATACTCTGTTAATGGAATTTGATAATACCCTTTTGACAAATCAAGCTTACTTACATATTCGGCATGACCTATGGACTCAATACATTCTTCCAACAAGGGTAAAGGAAAAACGTCCACTGTAGTGTTCTTGTTCAGTTTCCTATAATCCACGCACAATCTCCAGGTTCCATCTGGTTTTGGCACTAACAAACACGGAGAGCTCCAAGTACTTTGACTTGGCCGAATGAAATCATGCTGGAGCAGATATTCCACTTCTGCTTGCATAATTTTCCTCTTTTCGGGATTCACTCGGTACGGATGTTGTCGAATGGGGGTGCTGTCCAGGAGCTGAACGTCGTGTGTGATGAGGTGGGTCTGGGTAGGAACCTCCCCAAACAGAGATGTATGGTTGTCCAGCAGAACCTGGAACTCATCACGTTGTTCCTCCTGTAAATGACATAGCATCTCCCTGCCATTGGAACTGGAACTGAGAAGTGGGATATTAACATCATGTCTCTCACTACAATTATCCTCAGGTGGTAACTCTTCCCGACTAAAACAAGCTACTACACCAGGTCCAACATAAGCTTTTAATCTGTTAATGTGTACAGTCATTTGGGGTTCTGAAAGATTAGGGTTAATTAGTTTATAAGTTAGGTCTCCCACCTTGTCTACCACTTGGTAGGGTCCTGCGAACTTATGGGACATGGAAGTCCCCATACGAGGTTTCAACACCAACACCAAATCTCCGACATTAAACGACCTTAGCTTAGCTTTGAACTTCCTGTCATATCTTACTTTCATGGCTTGTTGAGTCCTTCCCAGATGTTCTTTCGCCAACTCACGAGCCCGACACAACTTAGCCTTGACCTCACTCAAGTACAATCCACTCTGATGAACAGAGACATCTCCCAACAACTTTTCTTGTAGCATTTTAAGAGGACCTCTTACTTGGTGACCAAACACTAGTTCAAAGGGTGAACAGCCCAATGACTCTTGTAGCCCTTCTCTAGCAGCAAACAACACAAAGGGGAGATTCTCATCCCAATTACGTGGATGAGTTTCTCCGGTTGTCTTCAGCATTTGTTTCAAAGTCTGGTGGAAACGTTCAAGTCCACCTTGGCTTTGTGGATGATATGGACTGGATAATTTGTGCCGAATCCCTCGGGATTCGCAAAAAGTTCTGAAAACTTTAGAAACAAAATTTCCCCCATTATCACTCTGAATAACTCTAGGCATTCCAAACAACGAAAAGAATCTTTCAAAACACTTGATGAGATTATGAGCCTTGGTATTTCGTAGAGCATAAGCTTCAGGAAATCTAGTAGTCATACACATGAGAGTGAACAAAAACATGTTACCCGATTTAGTCTTAGGTAAAGGACCCACACAATCAATTACAACATGAGTAAATGGTTCATCAGGAACTACAATAGGTTGCAATGGTGCTCTAGGTACAGATTGATTTGGTTTACCAACAATTTGACAGGGTATACAGTTATGACAATATCTGACCACGTCTTTCTTTAACTTTGGCCAGAAAAAATATTTACTTATCTTATGGTACATATTCGTGATACCTTGATGACCTCCCATGGGGTCATCATGTGCAGCCTGCAGGACCTGCCTACGATAATCATTGGGGACAACGAGTTGGGTTCTAATCTCACAATCCTCTGAAGAGGGAGTTCCCTTGGGTCTCCACCTTCTCATCAGAAGTCGATCCTTGAAGAAGAAACCCGTCCCTTCCTCCAATGCATCAATATTATCAGGAGCCTCAGAAATACACTTACTTAAACTAGGATCAGTAGTCTGTACAACACTTAAGGGTAATGACTCAGACTCAGCAGCGAGCGGGCAAGAACCTAGTAGCTTGATCTCTTTTCCCGATTGATCAGAATAAAATGGAGTCATAGCTACTTCGGCCTCACTCTCGACAACTGGCGCACTGGAGACAAGCGGGCAAGGTACAGATAGTTCAGCCTCCTCACCTTCACTTTCCTTGTGATCTAGGTTCGGCGGGGCTTCTACTACGGCCTCACTCTCATCATCCATTCGAGTCATAAAAGAATCCTCAAGATCCACCTCCCACTCCTTTACTGAAGGGGTCCTGGTCTTGGGAACAGCAACCTCAGTGAAGACAGGATTACTCTCACCTGTTTTTCCCATTGATCTAGTTACAACACAAGCAGGGTAAATAATATCATCATCTGCTACTGGTTGAGCTAATACATTATGGGGTTTAGTTAACATGATGGGACACTTGGGCCCTACAACCATTTGGTTGCCAAAATCATTACCTAGAATAATGTCTACCCCAGGAATGGGCAGTTGTTTACTTACACCAACATTACACCATCCTGAAGTATATTTAGAATCAAGGTTAACTTGCAATAAGGACACTGGTTGCACACTACCGGCAATACCTTGGAGAAGCACAACTTCACCCAGATCTCGGGTGTCAACATCATCAAGTACATTCTGGGTAATAAGAGACTGTGAAGCTCCAGTATCACGGAGTAATTGAACAGTCTTATGTCTACCATTAGTACATAATAAGGTACCTGTGGAAATATAGGGTTTGAATTCAGCCATCCAATTGGGACTGACTGTAATACATGAAGAATTAATAGGTTGCACTCCTTTACTCATAATAAGACCAGTTGGTCGGAGTTCAGGATGCAAACTAAAACATGAAGAAATCACATGCCCCCTTCTCTTACAATGGGTACAATGTTTGACAGTGGACACACTGGTAGAACCAACTGCCGGTTTAGAATTAGCATTACTAGGCTTAGATGATCCTGGCAATGGAGTAACCATCTTAGGGTTAGTAAGAGAAGAGTTCACGGGAGTAACTGTCGCACCAGGAGGAGACTTATACTGATAAGGAGTACGGTGAGCATTGAAATTTACTCTACGACTAGACTTAGGTGAAGTGGCCGTAAACGGGGCCTTAGTCAGCAACTCATGCTCATCCGCGAGCTTTGACAGCTCATCAATATCTGTTACATTCTTTTGTTCTGCCATAAAAGTAGACAACTGGTCTGGAAGACATGACAATACTTCTTCCATTATAAGAAGATTCTTTAGAGCATCAAAATCAGTGACTGCAAGTGACTTTAACCATCTGTTGCAAAAATTCGTCTTCTGACGAGTAAAATCTGCTATTGTCTGATCCCTGATTCTCCTTAGGTTCCTGAACTTTTGCCTGTGTGCCTCTGGATTTAACTGGTACGCATTGAGGATGCTTTTCTTTACAAAATCATAATCAAAACTATGAGCGTCAGGTAGGGATGTGAAAACCTCCTGACTACGCCCCTTAAATTGAGACTGCATAATGGCTACCCACTGATCCCTTGGCCAGTTCATACTGATGGCAATTTTATAAAAATGTGCAAAGAAAACCTCAGGATCTTCCTCATTGAACTTGGGCAACTCTATATACTTATTCATCCTGATGGGTTTATTATCACTATTTGTTGAAACATTACTAGTATTTCCATGCCCAGCTGCCATACGCTGTGATTCAAGCCTGAAGTTAGTGTCGGCCATTTGTTGTTGAATCTCTAATTGCCTAGTTTGTTCCTCGGCTTGTTGCATCTTTGTGGCTTCTATTTGCAACTGTACCGCAATTTCTAAACGCCTAGTCTCAAGCTCTCTTTGCTGAGCTTCAGCCTCTAATATTTGCTGTTGCTGTTGAGCTTCAATCTCTCTTTGACGAGCTTCAGCCTCTAATATTTTCTGTTCTTTTTGAGCTTCAAGCTCTAATTGGCGAGCTTCTAACTCAAGACGCTTTAACGTCATCTGATCACTCGACTCCTCTCTTAACTCCTCTAGAATTTCTTCATCTAACTCCCCATTCTCAACAAAATGCGTCACAATGACTTTCAATATTTGGGCTTTAACCATTCTATTGCTGGCGGTCAAATCCAACTGATTTGCCATTTGTATTAACTCAGTCTTTTTAAGGTTCTGAATCCCTTCAAAGTCTGGGTGAGCCACCAACGCTGCAACTTTCTCCTCCATCGTTACTAACACTTGGCACTTGATTCACAACAATAATTAAAATAATGGCACTGCACTACACTTCACTGTAAAATTGTCACCACACTGAAAATTCGCTTGGCCTCACTGCACAAACAAAATATGTA
Source organism: Procambarus clarkii (assembly GCF_040958095.1). Lineage (NCBI taxonomy): Eukaryota > Metazoa > Arthropoda > Malacostraca > Decapoda > Cambaridae > Procambarus > Procambarus clarkii. The sequence continues at coordinate 34,312,639 of NC_091182.1, forward strand.
GGATGACTTACCTCAAAATCGCGAAACGTTGTTACTTGACACACAGGAAGGCTTGCTTGGCACATGGAATAGTTCTTAAGAAACACACAGAGACACTTGACACACTGGTACCTAGGAAGGCAAGGTTAGATTAGCATAGTTAAGTTAAAGTGGGACAATATTTCCCGGCACAGGCCCCCATAACTCTTTGTTACCTATCGTACGTTAAGGCTCGTGACTCTACAGCAGCCAACTTTAATTACGTCTAGGGATACGAGACAACTGCTGTTCTCAATAGCGAATCACCAGTATAACCCCTTAATAAGTAATGAGCACAATAATAAATCTTCATAGGACTGAAGAAGAGATACAACAAGTATATATATATAAATATATTAAATAAATCTCAAAAGCAAACAGATGATTATATGGTCACAATATATCACATTAAAAATATCACTGTATCTTCCAGACATTAAATCAATATTAATATATGTATGGCTATGACAGAACAAAATATTATAACTTAACTCCAAGATGTTATCTCCCTGGTTCCTGCTCAGCTACTGACTAAAATAACGCGAGAATCAAAACAGATTGCCTTGCCCCGCGAATAAATTGCCAAAGTTACAATATTTATTATTTCAACAATGGAGCAATACATTGTGACAAGAGTAATCTTAAACTAACTTAATGAATAATTAATACATATTGATATACACAAACAAAGTAATAGTTTCTTTACATAGTAATTAAAATATGCATACAGAAGGGAATAATGGCATGCACACCCAGCAACGGACGATCCCACGACAATTTGCCAGATACAGTTCACTCAATTATTATTCACCTCTGTTACCCACTTATGATCACATATAAATCATTAGTTCCCGTGGGAAAACTGATCACACAAAGAAATAAAACAATCATTCCCACGATACGTTGGGCCTAACGCCAACACTGTAACATGAATGTGCATTTGCATAGAACATATATAAGTATATCAATATACATGCTTGTAATTTATACACAATTATAAATGTACATATTAATATATTTACTTACGTATCTTATAAGGGTACGTAACAACCGCCAGGGTGTGGGTGGTGGGGGAGGGCAGCCACCAGGGTGTGGGTGGTGGGGGAGGACAGCCACCAGGGTGTTGGTGGTGGGGGAGGGCAGCCACCAGGGTGTGGGTGGTGGGGGAGGACAGCCACCAGGGTGTTGGTGGTGGGGGAGGGCAGCCACCAGGGTGTGGGTGGTGGGGGAGGGCAGCCACCAGGGTGTGGGTGGTGGGGGAGGGCAGCCACCAGGGTGTGGGTGGTGGGGGAGGGCAGCCACCAGGGTGTTGGTGGTGGGGGAGGGCAGCCACCAGGGTGTGGGTGGTGGGGGAGGGCAGCCACCAGGGTGTGGGTGGTGGGGGAGGACAGCCACCAGGGTGTTGGTGGTGGGGGAGGGCAGCCACCAGGGTGTGGGTGGTGGGGGAGGACAGCCACCAGGGTGTGGGTGGTGGGGGAGGGCAGCCACCAGGGTGTGGGTGGTGGGGGAGGGCAGCCACCAGGGTGTGGGTGGTGGGGGAGGGCAGCCACCAGGGTGTGGGTGGTGGGGGAGGGCAGCTGTGCCACATGTGGTGGTGGGACATACCGTGCTGCTCTGGGTCTCAGGGGGCACTGCCTAAGATATAATTTCTGTTGTTGGGGACAGGTAGCTCGTATGTATGTATTCTTTAGACTTATGTCGAGGTCCCCAAAATCGAACTACTAACCTTTCCCATGATGCAGGCCCATTACGGTTGCTATCTCCTGAGTAGCTATTTACAACTAGTAGGTGAACAGCGGCATTAGGTGAAAGGAAACGTACCCAACTATTTGTGTCCTGCCCGGAATCCCCAGATTGGCAGTCGTGAACGAAGCCAACTGTGCTATGAGACCCTCGTGGACCAGAACAGCGTAAAGCTCACAGATTCAGGCCAAAAACTTACATTGTGCTACTTAGTGACGTCACACGCAGCGATGCCAGAGGCTTCTATTCCTGAAAGAATTGATTAAGATAATTATGCTAACTAAACCGGCGGTGGCTTCTTGGGACCCATCAAGCACTGGTCGCCGGCAGCATCTTGGGACCCCTCAAGCACTGGTCGCCGGCAGCATCTTGGGACCCCTCAAGCACTGGTCGCCGGCAGCATCTTGGGACCCATCAAGCACTGGTCGCCGGCAGCATCTTGGGACCCCTCAAGCACCGGTCGCCGGCAGCATCTTGGGACCCCTCAAGCACTGGTCGCCGGCAGCATCTTGGGACCCCTCAAGCACTGGTCGCCGGCAGCATCTTGGGACCCCTCAAGCACCGGTCGCGGGCAGCATCTTGGGACCCCTCAAGCACTGGTCGCCGGCAGCATCTTGGGACCCCTCAAGCACCGGTCGCCGGCAGCATCTTGGGACCCCTCAAGCACTGGTCGCCGGCAGCATCTTGGGACCCCTCAAGCACCGGTCGCGGGCAGCATCTTGGGACCCCTCAAGCACTGGTCGCCGGCAGCATCTTGGGACCCCTCAAGCACTGGTCGCCGGCAGCATCTTGGGACCCCTCAAGCACCGGTCGCCGGCAGCATCTTGGGACCCCTCAAGCACCGGTCGCCGGCAGCATCTTGGGACCCCTCAAGCACTGGTCGCCGGCAGCATCTCGGGACCCCTCAAGCACCGGTCGCCGGCAGCATCTCGGGACCCCTCAAGCACCGGTCGCCGGCAGCATCTTGGGACCCATCAAGCACTGGTCGCCGGCAGCATCTTGGGACCCCTCAAGCACCGGTCGCCGGCAGCATCTTGGGACCCCTCAAGCACTGGTCGCCGGCAGCATCTTGGGACCCCTCAAGCACTGGTCGCCGGCAGCATCTTGGGACCCCTCAAGCACTGGTCGCCGGCAGCAGACACTGCATGAGGCTAAAACTGTCACCGCTTAGCAATGAGACTGCCAAGCGCGGCCAGTCTGCTCACCTCATTTCCCAGCTGCAGATAGTCTGCAGAGGGCCATACTTCCACACCTGCAAGAATAGGACACATGATCACTGCATACAAGATTCCGATCACTACAAGGGCCGTGGGCAGGACCCTTCCTGAACCAGGGCTCGAAGCCCTAGTTCAGGAAGTGTCCTGTCGGAAGCGATCCCTAACTGTCCTCCCTGGTTCCGCCAGCAGTAATTGCGGACTAATTAATAGGTGGTGTACCAGGGAACACTAGTAGGGTAATAGGTTTACCATGACGTATAAGGGAAAGCCTAAGCCCGCTAAAAAGAGCAAAAGCTGTGTAATCCACGTGTAAAAAACAAAAGCAAAATTCTGAGGGGAATAAACAAAGTGGACAAGGGCAGTTTCAACAGAGAGTAGTGCGAGAGTCCACGGGTGGAAGGTGGACTCTCTAATGACTCGACGTAGCACAAGGAAATATTGGTGCCATGTTCAGGTGGTACACAAGTGGAATGCAATAAAGGAGCCGTGGAAGCCACCTCCATCCACAGCTATTATGTCCATATATATGACTAAGATTACGTTGGTGGGTATAGGTCTAGACTTTAGATCTTTCTTTCTGTCTCGTAGTCAGTGTTAGACAGCAAATGTTAGGTGGTCACAGATAGGTATAGTGTAAGGTAGTCACCGTTATGGAAGTTACAGATAGGTACTCACTATTAGGTAGTCACAAATAGTTAGAAAGTATAATATAGTCAGTGTTAGGTTGTCACAGGTAGTCATTGTTAGGTTAGTCACTGTTATGGAGTCAGGTTCAGGTAATGACAGATACATAGTGTTGCTTGGCCGTCTCTCAACGCATCTCTTCCACCTGTCAAGAGTCATACTCACCAACCTTGAATTGTATAAGTTGACCCAAGGATTAAGTTGGCTGCATCTGAGAGAAGGCAAGATGCCTATATTTTGAATTGAGATGAATTATTCACATTTAGTGGGATAGGCTAGAATAGTAAAAGGTTGTATCTATCATACTTGACAGGAGTTATTAATTGTTGTGCCGATGAAGCTCTGTTAGCTTTTAAAATCCACCCGGAGATGATCATCAAAGCAACTGGGTGACTTTCAACAAGCCGCCGGCTTCCTGTCCTCGTCGAAGCCACCTGTGGCCCTCAGGTAAATCAGGTAAAACCGTGAGGGATGCTCGCTTGACTGTTAGTGTTGTGGTGAGCGGCAGATCAGCTGTGACGGTGTAATGTAATCTCTTATTTTGTTCGTTTTACCTTTAATTGATACCAAATTTGCTTATCGTTGTAGTGAATATCAAGTTCTTAAATTATATATATGTATTGTATATTATATGACCTGGTATTATTGCAGGATGTAACTGTACTGTAATTATTTGGTCAATAAAGCCACAAGTTCAAAGCCAAGCCAAGCGTTTGATTCCCTCAGCCAATGTTGCCAATTTGTATGTTTTACATCTAGATCTATATGATGATTAGTTTTGTCTGGATGTCGGGAAATGTTATACAGATGTTCGATGCAAATCTAGATGGTTTTAATGGGATCCCGGATATTTTTTAGAAGATTTTACCAAATTTGTACTAGAGCAGATATTTGCAAGTCTCCGAGCATTCTATCGTACGTTTATCTTTTTTTTCACTGGTCTATTTGTTTTTCCCGTATAAAGCAATTGTCATCACTGCACACAGACACAGTACAGGATCAGTAACGTAGTAACGTATCTAGGTAGTTAGATAGTCAGGTAATTGGCTGCAAGTGGCAAGACAAGCGCTAGCAATGAACGTAAGGTCTGGTGTGATCGAGCTCTGCCAGCCCGGGCGGTCAGCGACCAGCAGGCCGGCATTTACAACTTAAATTTCTCCCAGTAGTGATTTTTCTTTCATTAAATGTTGTCTTTTACAAGATCTGTGTTTCTGTTCTGCGCTTTGTTATTCTAAATGCTTGCTTGACTCTTGAGCTGAATTTATTACACCAAACACTTATATCTTCGCTGTAGGGAACAAAATTGTATGTGGACGATCTTATGGATGTAAAAATTCATCGCGAGGCTACGTGGGCGAGCAGAGAAGGGTCCCGTGACGTGTGTCAAGCGCCGGACGACTAGGCTAGACGACACGAGAGCAAGTGTGGTCCCCACGACGACACTGTCGACGACAACCACACCTAGGGTATCAACGCAAGCAGACGGTGAGTCACAAATACGTGGCTAAATAGTTGACACCCAACACACGCATTTGAAAATGAATAATCGATCACATTTCGGTCCGTCCTGGACCAAATTGGTAAGAACTGATTAGGAGTTTTAACCTTCCCTACAGGTATCGGCGCCCTAAATAGACGCCTCAATTTTGTATTGATTGTTGTGTTGCACTGTGGGCACTGGGCATAAAAGTTCCTGTACCTCTTCCACAAGAGTTACAGGTGACCTGTTTCTGTTTCGGTGGGCCGACAGGATGACGGATTTGACGAGAAGTACGACATCGGAGGGTCTCCGTCGGAGCGTCCCATTCTACTGCACTGGGCACCTCGGGAGACCTGTGCTGAGGGCCTCCTACGGGATTGGCACTGAAGTCCCTCTGTGGTTGTGTTACCAAGAGGGGGAACCTCTCGCTAAGGTAGTCGCAGATACGTAGATAAAAACAGGTAGTCACTGATAGTCAGATACTCAGTGCTAGGTAGTCACAAATAGGTAGTCAGTGTTACAGTGTTAGATAGTCAGTTTTAGATAGGTGGTAAAATTAGGTTACCACCTATTTTAGCCAGTCACAAATAGGTGGTAAATGTTATTCACAGATAGGTAGTCAGTGTTGCTCACAGAGGGTGGTCAGTGTTATATAGTGTTAGGCAGTCACAAATAGGTGGTCAGAGGCACAGATAGGTAGTCAGAGTTAAATAGTCAGCGTTAGATAGTGAGTTTTAGGTAGTACAGATAGGTAGTCAGTGTTAATCACAGATATGTAGTAAGTGTTAGGTAGTCACAGCTATGTAGTGTTAGATAGTCACATATAGGTGCTCAAAATAGGTTTTCAGAGTTAGGTAATATATATTAGGTAGTCAATGTGCGTCAGGTAATCCATGTTAGGTGGTCAGTATTAGGTAAACACAGCGGCACCATCTGGGACCGGACCAATAATATCACATCACTCAACACACGCGCGTGCACGGACTCGTCAACTGACAGTCAGTAATGGTCCGAATAACAAAATTACCTTGCGAGATATAATGCATTTATTCACATCAGTTGACAGCTTGCGGCAACTGTTACAATAATTAATAGGTCAAGGAATGACCTGACACTGACACGACCCTGCCACTCCTCCACAGGACGGGTATACAGGACCCATGATAAACTGACACGAGCCTGCCACTCCTCCACAGGACGGGTATACGGGACCCATGATAAACTGACACGACCCTGCCACTCCTCCACAGGACGGGTATACGGGACCCATGATAAACTGACACGACCCTGCCACTCCTCCACAGGACGGGTATACGGGACCCATGATAAACTAACTGAACCAACCGACGCTCCCACGTTGTATTAGGGGCTCATGGGATTCTGATGTTAGTTTGATTAACTGTGAATATTGACATGTATATGTTAACAAGATACTTAACTAGCTCATCAAGGGCACGGGTCTAACTAGCTTACAGAGGCACACCTCCTGTGTCAGGTAAGTCCACTACGGGCTCACCGTAGCCCGTGCTGCTTGGAACTTCTTGTTCCCAGTAACTGAATCTTAAACAACAACATAGCTTACTGCGACATGAACTGTGTACTCACCTAGTTGTGCTTGCAGGGGTTGAGCTCTGGCTCCTTGATCCCGCCTCTCACCTGTCAATCAACTAGTGTACAGATTCCTGAGCCTACTGGGCTCTATCATATCTACATTTCAAACTGTGTATGGAGTCAGCCTCCACCACATCCCTGCCTAATGCATTCCATTTGTTAACTACTCTGACACTGAAAAAAATCTTTCTAACATCTCTGTGGCTCATCTGGGTACTAAGTTTCCACCTGTGTCCCCTTGTTCGTGTCCCACCCGTGCTGAAGAGTTTGTCTTTGTCCACTGTCAATTTCCCTGAGAATTTTGAAGGTGGTTATCATGTCTCCCCTTACTCTTCTGTCTTCCAGAGACGTGAGGTTTAACTCCCGTAGCCTTTCCTCGTAGCTCATACCTCTCAGTTCTGGGACTAGTCTGGTGACATACATAGGAATCTTCTCTAACTTTGTTATGTGTTTAACTAGGTATGGCCTCCAGGCTGGTGCTGCATACTCTAGGATTGGTCTAACGTAAGTGGTATATGCAAGGTCGTGAACGATTCCTTACGCAAGTTTCTAAAGGCAGTTCTTATGTTTGCCAGTCTAGCATATGCCGCTGATGATATCCTTTAGATGTGGCCCTCTGGGGACAGGTTCGGTGTGATATCAACCCCCAAGTGATATCAATTTGTGTTATATTCCAGTGCCCCATAATGTGCCTGTGTAACCTTTCCTAGCACCACTCACAGGACGGGTATGCGCTCCATAATACATGAACTAACACCAAATTACTTGATGACGCATGATGGTGGCCATGAATGTTGATAAGAGTGGAGGTTCTGGTAAACGAGGTTATGGTGTTGGTAGACTTGGCAGGAGTAAGAGCGGCGCATCCCACACTGCACCAGTTCCCGCCGGCACAAACCAAATGTTGAGTGTATTTGCAGGATGCGACTCTCTCTAAATTGACACAAAAAACTACACATTCCCCCACACTATGACCCCCCCCCCCCCCCACCACCCCCAATCTTCCCTTGTCCGTTACCCAATCTCTCTACGTACCTTCACAAAGCTTCGTTATCAAGGGTTCTTAAATCTGGTATCACGGATAGGCTTCAGGCGTTACGTGACTCAAAAAAAGTTAGGAGCCCCTGGCCTGGAGCCTAGCCACTCTCCCTCCCCTCACCTTCCCCCTCGCTCCCCTCTCCCATCAAGCCTCCCACCACCCTCCCTCCCCTGTCTCGTCGCTACCCTCCCCAACCTGTCCCGTCGCAACCCTCCCCAACCCGCACAAAGCTGACCCATATCTATCTTAGCTGGTGGAATTAGTTTATTGTGAACCCTGTCACCCATGTTGTGGGCGGTGGAGGACAGTTTAGAGTCACACAGCGTGCTCAGGGACCCCGGTGTTCTATAGGTAAGCCATTAACACTTCTCACAAACAGCATACAGGTTTTATTGCGTCACATTTGTGAGAAAGTTTCAAGGGCATTGAGTGAATCAGTTACATTATTGCCTCTAAGGACACGGTACTTGGTCATGAGATAAAAATGTTACAGAGACGTGACGTGCAGACAGAGCAAGCGTGCAGTGTGTGCACTGTCTGCAATACCCACACTCGGGGTACCTGGCTGCGATTGGAGACACTATATCATTCCGGATCACCCCCGTCCTCCCAAAGTTTACCAACGTCAAGAAACTGTCGTACTAAAGTGCCTTTAGGTTAACCTACCAGAGGACCTATAACAGAAAACGGGACTATGTCAGTTACGCGAGCCGCTACCATTTCCTAGTACGATGATTTTTGGCTTTAGGTAAAGTACGCGTCGAAATGCGAGACTGTATTAGGACGATGGGTTGTAACTACATGGACAGTACTTGATCATTAGTGACCAATATTCTTTAACCTTTTTTTATTTTTTTACTCTCCATTATATAGTGGATTAGTGCACATGAAGAGTCCGAAGATACTTATAGGTGAGTCTAATGCCAGCAGTCAAATCTAGACGTCTCGTGACCATATTGGATGACCCATATATTAATTACTATTTCTGTTCATAAATGTGAAATGAAAATTTTACAATCACATTGTATATTGCTATTCTTGGTGTATTATACAATAAAGATTATTGTTGCGAATTCATTGTGATAATGAAACTCCTTAAGACCATATACCTTGATTAACTCACCAGCACTCACAGAGACCGCACACATGTGATGGTACCTGATGCTCACTCTCCTCACACCATCATGCATAGTCACCGGTATATTGACTATGTATTGACCGGTATATTGACTATATTGACCTGCCCGAAACGCTTTGCGTAATAGTGGCTTTAGGCATTGTATGTACTAGCTCTATCTATAAAGCCAACAAACTTTGTAAAATCTCCTTATGTATGTACCTTACCTAAATAAAATTATTATTATTATCCGGAGGTTGCGGCTAGTTTATTGTGCACCCCATACCCATCCTGTGAGTTATTTAGTTTAGTTCATTTATTATGCACCCCATACCCATCTTGTGGGCGGTAGTGGAAAGGGTTACAGAGGCACATAATGGGCTCAGGGACTGAACCCCACAATTCATTTAGCTAAGCAAGTTACAATCTTGATGAGCTAGTTACAAAACTCAGTACAAGTAGTCACATCAACAATGGGTTCGAGATCGACCACAAATACAGTTTCTAAATTAAGCAACTGACATATGTGGAGAGCTAGTGTCACAATTGATATGTTTTTCCTGCACACCGCCCCCCATCCAGTGGGCAGCGGTGGATAGGTTACAATCACTTAGTTACTACCTACAGTTAGCAAACTGGGGATATTTGGCTAAAATTTCTGGTAGCAGATCATTTTGAATGAAATATTTACACATCGTTGGAACATTGGTTATAGAATTGTCTCTAAATTCACGTATCTTTTCGCACTCCATCACATAGTGACGGAGGGTGTGCGAATAATTTTGTTGACACAGTTTACATTTGGTCAGGTCTACATCGGCAGATAATGAGAATTCCCAGAGATACTTGTAACCGAGTCTAAGCCGAGCAGTAGTAACATCTAGAAGTCTGCTGATTTTATTGGATGATCCATAGATGTGTGGCTCCTCTTGCATGATAGTATAACGATAGATGGAATTACTGGTGTCAATTTCACTTAGCCTCAGATCTACAAGATCTTGCTGCTCTTAGATTTCATATTGACAATCCAAGGTTACACTCAGTTTCTCCTTCAAAGGCAGATTCTTAGGCTAACTTATCAGCTCTATCATGCATTCGGAGGCCAACATGAGATGGACTCTGTTACCATCATAAATAATTTTGTTGTATTTGTGTCTAGCTTCGGACACGAGCATGTTACAGTTATGTCTTAAAGAGTTGAGAGCAATTCAGGATGATAAAGAGTCACTTACATTTAATGTATCAAGTGTGGAGACTTGTACCCATTTCGTGAGCGGTAGTTTATTGTGTGCCGCATACTCATCCTGTGAGCGAGTGTGTAACAATGGAATTAGAGAGGCACAAACGGTGCTGTCTGATCTGAGCGGGAATGATTACATTAACAGTTACCCGCACGATGCCCATCTTATCATCATAAAGACAACTATTACAAAAAAATCAGTAGGTGAACAGGTGTGTGGTGGAGGGTGGTGGAGTGGTGCCCAGCACGTGACCACCACCACACGCGGGTGAACAGGTGTGTGGTGGAGGGTGGTGGAGTGGTGCCCAGCACGTGACCACCACCACACGCGGGTGAACAGGTGTGTGGTGGAGGGTGGTGGAGTGGTGCCCAGCACGTGACCACCACCACACGCGGGTGAACAGGTGTGTGGTGGAGGGTGGTGGAGTGGTGCCCAGCACGTGACCACCACCACACGCGGGTGAACAGGTGTGTGGTGGAGGCTGGTGGAGTGGTGCCCAGCACGTGACCACCACTAAACGCGGGTGAACAGGTGTGTGGTGGAGGGTGGTGGAGTGGTGCCCAGCACGTGACCACCACCACACGCGGGTGAACAGGTGTGTGGTGGAGTGGTGGCCAGCACGTGACCACCACCACACACGGGTGAACAGGTGTGTGGTGGAGGGGTGCCCAGCACGTGACCACCACCACACGTGGGTCAACAGGTGTGTGGTGGAGGGGTGCCCAGCACGTGACCACCACCACACGTGGGTCAACAGGTGTGTGTGGTGGAGGGGTGGCCAGCACGTGACCACCACCACACGTGGGTCACCAGGTGTGTGGTGGAGGGGTGGCCAGCACGTGACCACCACCACACGCGGGTGAACAGGTGTGTGGTGGAGGGGTGGCCAGCACGTGACCACCACCACACGCGGGTCAACAGGTGTGTGGTGGAGGGGTGCCCAGCACGTGACCACCACCACACGCGGGTCAACAGGTGTGTGGTGGAGGGGTGCCCAGCACGTGACCACCACCACACGCGGGTCAACAGGTGTGTGGTGGAGGGGTGCCCAGAACGTGACCACCACCACACGTGGGTCAACAGGTGTGTGGTGGAGGGGTGCCCAGCACGTGACCACCACCACACGTGGGTCAACAGGTGTGTGGTGGAGGGGTGCCCAGCACGTGACCACCACCACACGTGGGTCAACAGGTGTGTGGTGGAGGGGTGCCCAGCACGTGACCACCACCACACGCGGGTCAACAGGTGTGTGGTGGAGGGGTGCCCAGCACGTGACCACCACCACACGTGGGTCAACAGGTGTGTGGTGGAGGGGTGCCCAGCACGTGACCACCACCACACGTGGGTCAACAGGTGTGTGGTGGAGGGGTGCCCAGCACGTGACCACCACCACACGTGGGTCAACAGGTGTGTGGTGGAGGGGTGCCCAGCACGTGACCACCACCACACGTGGGTCAACAGGTGTGTGGTGGAGGGGTGCCCAGCACGTGACCACCACCACACGTGGGTCAACAGGTGTGTGGTGGAGGGGTGCCCAGCACGTGACCACCACCACACGTGGGTCAACAGGTGTGTGGTGGAGGGGTGCCCAGCACGTGACCACCACCACACGTGGGTCAACAGGTGTGTGGTGGAGGGGTGGCCAGCACGTGACCACCACCACACACGGGTGAGGTAGCAACACCGCCCCCCCCCCCCCCGCTGCTGGCCGCCTCCACGCTGCCCTGTGCCAGCTGTGTCTGTGCCACATATATACCCTGTTGGGGTGGGGGATGTTCCCTCGTGGTGGTGGGCCGGATGTTCCCTCGTGGTGGGGTTGATGTACCCTGGTGGTGGGCCGGATGTACCCAGGTGGTGGACCGGATGTACCCTGGTGGTGGGCCGGATGTACCCTGGTGGTGGGGTTGATGTACCCTGGTGGAGGACCGGATATACCCTGGTGGTGGGCCGGATGTACCCTGGTGGAGGACCGGATATACCCTGGTGGTGGGCCGGATGTACCCTGGTGGTGGACCGGATGTACCCTGGTGGTGGGCCGGATGTACCCTGGTGGTGGACCGGATATACCCTGGTGGTGGACCGGATGTACCCTGGTGGAGGACCGGATATACCCTGGTGGTGGGCCGGATGTACCCTGGTGGTGGACCGGATATACCCTGGTGGTGGGCCGGATGTACCCTGGTGGTGGACCGGATATACCCTGGTGGTGGGCCGGATGTACCCTGGTGGTGGACCGGATATACCCTGGTGGTGGACCGGATGTACCCTGGTGGTGGGCCGGATGTACCCTGGTGGTGGGCCGGATGTACCCTGGTGGTGGGCCGGATATACACTGGTGGTGGGCCGGATATACCCTGGTGGTGGACCGGATGTCGGAAAATCCGACACCATTTAATAATCATACAGATAATAGCTGTATTGTATAAACAAGTTACCCATAGAAAACGTAACTTGTAGTGGAATTACCGTCTAAAGAAAACGGGATATCATCACCACATACTATTATATTCACCACCTATTATGGTGGGAATTATTCTTAAATACATTAGTCTTTGGACTTTACCATCATAAAACATCTCATATAAATTAACTTAATTATCAGTATTAAAGTAGAGTAAATGTGACCCTTCTATCACTTATTGACATCTGGACAATGTAAGCTAGGCGTCAGGGTAAGGGAGGGCAGCCATTGTTTATACTAGACCAGAGGCTCACACGGGAGCAAATACGGCTCATGTTAATTTTACTTGGACGTAGTGTTATGGAAACCAAAGGTGTACCATCTTCAACACGCTGTCAACAAATTCAAGTTAAGTGTTCTTTCCGAAACCCATGTATCTTCATTTATGGCCATTAATGTCATTATATAGGGTGACCCGGTTAGAGCACGTGGTAGCCTCAAACTAAAGGTAATTAAGCCAGGTCTTCATTGTTCCATGTACAGTATTTTCTCTGATATACCTGTCATATATAGGATTCTGGCTTTACAGCTAGCGCCCTTTTGACAGGTCAAGACGTGGAAGCAAGGCTTTGTGCATCAGTTACCAGGGTGATGGAAGCTACCTCAAAGAGGGAAAATGTGGTGTCTACACCCTAGTTATACCTGGTGGACTAACCTGCTGTACTATAAGATAAGGAACCTCTTCAATGTATGTAGTCTAATACTGTAGTTTGATTGACTGCATATCTATAAATTCAATTAATTTAAACCCCCCTAATGTGTAGAGGATCGATTTGTGAGATTATGAGATTATTGCAGAAATACAGTCCACTTATCATTATACAAATTGCTATCGAAGTATATAAATTAACGTAAATATATATTCGTATAAATCAAATAAATATATATCTCACAGGTCGGTTCCCACATTATTTGGTCCTTCGAACCGGATGACGGATTATTTGATCCTTTGAACCCACATTTGGTCATCTTAGTACCGGATGAACCAGTTAACCAGTGGATTCATTAAATAAACTAGTGCAGTGTGATTTAAACAAAACAGCAGTCAAAGGCGGCAGCGTTGTCTCGAGCGAGTTCACGAGCCCCGCTCAGCCCAGTTAAGCCTTAGTCAGCGGTTTCATGTACACCCACAGATTTGGTGGCGTGTTATTCTGTGAAATGACAGCGCTAATATAGAAGCCAGCCAAATTAGTGACTGTGTCGCGAGATTGTTCACGGATTTCGTGGTGTTAAATTTCGCGAGAGATTATCTACGAATTTTGTGGACTTTATTTCGCGAGGTCACTAATAATATTTAATACTTCTTGATAATATTAGAAGTTTCATAGAGGCTAATTAAGAGGCTATTATCAATAATTGTGTATATTATTTCTTCAAAATAGAGAATCATTTAATATATATTGCACTAGTGATCACAGTATAATATTTACCAATTGCCAACCCACAACAGGGTAGGATATTAAAATTGACTAGTTGAACTATTATTGTTCATCTTAGTCCCATTATTACCATAGTCAGTTGTACTATATTCAACAACCTATCCCCATTAATGAATGGTCCAGACCCTATTTTGGGTGTAATTTTTATCAACTCGAGTTGAGTTGTATATATAATAATTTACTTATGATCATTACACCTTTGAGTGATTAATTAGTGTCTCTACCATCCTAGGGTGATATAGAAGAGCTAACCTGAAGGTACTTCCAGTGACACTGGTTTATCACTCAAATCATTAGTGTGTATGATTGTATATATATAATGTGTATTAATTTTAACTGCTAACCTCTAGTAGAGGTAGGATTATTGCCTAGTGAGTGCAGAATTTACCCTAGGCTACCATCAGTGCTTGTTCAGTATTATGAGCAGCCCAAGTACAAGTCCCACAAGGCTTCACCAACTAGCCAGTATGGATAATGCAGGGAGAATGAAAAGAACCCTTGCAGGTCTTAAAGGCCACTTAACAAGACAGATCAAGAAATGTGAAGATTTGTCACAACAATCTCAAGTTGATTATGCTGACCTGGAAAGCTATTATCAAGCAGCTGCAGGTAAATTTGAGCAAATCAAATGCCAAATAGCAACATATGTGGCTGAACTTGCCAACACTAATTTATCAGAAACAGAAATAGACGACATTATGGTTGATCTTGCGAATTATGAAGATCACACTCAGGCCACGTTACAGCCTTATGTCAAATTAATTGCCCAGAACAAGGCAACAGCAACAACAACAACAGTTGCATCTAATACGAGTCAAGCAGAAGCTTGACTCCCTCCAATTAATTTACCCACTTTCTCAGGAAAAGATGAGGAAGATTGGGACGAATTTTGGAACAAATTCGTTGACCTTGTAGACTCAAAACAATCTTTACCAAAGAGTAGTAAATTCTCTTATTTGCAAGGCCAATTATCAGGTGAGGCTAAAACAGTAGTATCCCATCTGAGATTAACTAATGACGGCTATGATCTGGCAGTAAAACTCCTCAAGGATAATTATGCTGATCCAGAAGTAAGAACATCACATTTAGTTCATGAGCTGTTGCATTTACCCCCACCGGAGGCTTCAGCTGATTCACTCCAAGTCTTCAAGCTGGAGGTAGAATCATTGATCAATGCCCTCAGCCTGACAGCAGATACAAACGGGGCTGAGTGGGTCTTGAAAATAATTGTCCAGGAGAAAATACCTAGGGACATATTGAGACAAATGAGTGCTCATTACAATAAAAGTATCTTATCCATGAATGAAATATCTGAAGGTTTAAAGTCAGTAGTTCATCAATTACGAACACATGACAAATTAAAACCACCAAGTAAACCCTCAGAAACCAATAATAGTAAACCACAGAGTACCAAAGGTACTCCAAATCAATCTAGACAATATAATTCAACACCAAAGTGGAACAGTAGCAGTGTGGGCGTATATGCAGTGGGACCCTCCAAGCCTATAGTTACTGGGTCACCCAAGAACGTGACACCAAAGGGTACAGGAAGCTATGGAACATATTTGTTCTGCAATGAGAAACATTCAATGTACCACTGCCCTAATTTTCCTGATAGTGACGCCCGTGTTGAGCGACTCAAAGATTTGCAACATTGCACGAGGTGCCTCAGGAAACATAACATCAACGACTGTGATACCCAATTACACACCTGTAATAGGTGTAACAAAGGTCAACACCATGCAGCATTGTGCAGAGACACCAAAACAACGTCTCCAAACCCCAAGGTGGAAGATAGCATTCCCACCTCAGTACAGTACTGCAAGGTGCAACAAACAAAGAGTGTCCAATCGGCAAAGTCTAAAGGTAATACGACTTTGCCTACTGCCCAAATTACCATCCTGAATAAGAGGGCCAAGGTCCATACCAGTGGGTTGTTTGACCAAGGATCCCAGAGAACATTTGTCACTAAAAAGTTGGCAGATGAACTACAATTAAGGCCTGTAGCCCAGACGTCATTCAACATCTCAGGGTTTGTAACAGATGCAGGACCTCAAGTCTACCAGGTGGTACAACCATCAGTACGTTTAGGCAGGTACGTCTGTCGAGTACAAGCCATTGTGGTGGACAAAATACCAGTAGACCTACAAGTTCAAGGTCTGAGAGCAACAGCCAAATTCCTGAGAAATAGAGGAATAAAATTGGCAGATAATATTAAGTCTGATCACCTCACTGACTTCGGTCTCCTTGTTGGGACAGACTATTGCCATCGATTCATCGGTAGCCCTACTAAATATCAGGGTATAACCATGTTAAACTCTGCAGGAGGCAAATTACTCTCAGGCCCAGTATCAAGCCTGAGGAGACCTATGCCTGCAGATAAACAATACCAATAGAAATCTAAATTTGTCAGCTGATTATATTTCTCCAGTAGCATTATACTAAGGAGATTACAGCTGACTATAGTAACAGAGGTTGTTGTTAGTATCATCATTTAAAGCTGAAGATGAGTTCATGAGGCCTCAGTGGCAAATCAGTGAACAGTAGCCTAAAACAGCTACAAGTCACTGCGACAAATGTCACTGAACCCACTGCAGTCTCAGAACTATACTTTAATTTAATGATGAGCTATTCAATCTTCTGAATCAATTAACTAAATTAAAACCCCAATAAATCTGATGACTGATTTGATACATTTATTATTTAATCAAGATGTATTCCATGGGCCTCAGTGTTTATATATCAGTGACCAGTTACCTGAACAAACTTCAAGTTATATATAATGTCACTGATCTCACTGCAGTCCCTGAATCATACTTGACTGTAGTACTTGATCACATCCAGTCTTCTGGGTTAAATAATATGTAATTAGGCTTGAATATTAGCCTTTCAAGAGTTGACTGGGAAATGAAATCGCATTAGACTTCTAACCCCTGCAACTCTAGTACGGGACATCCGTCCTGTACGAACAGACGCACAAATGTGTGATTACTAACTACTAACATCAAATTAATCTAATAATTCGAAGGAGGAGTATCGGTGTTCGTCTGTTCTAAAGAGGACTTCGACCCGTGAGCAGCCCCCTGGGGAATTATGTCGGAAAATCCGACACCATTTAATAATCATACAGATAATAGCTGTATTGTATAAACATGTTACCCATAGAAAACGTAACTTGTAGTGGAATTACCGTCTAAAGAAAATGGGATATCATCACCACATACTATTATATTCACCACCTATTATGGTGGGAATTATTCTTAAATACATTAGTCTTTGGACTTTGCCATCATAAAACATCTCATATAAATTAACTTAATTATCAGTATTAAAGTAGAGTAAATGTGACCCTTCTATCACTTATTGACATCTGGACAATGTAAGCTAGGCGTCAGGGTGAGGGAGGGCAGCCATTGTTTATACTAGACCAGAGGCTCACACGGGAGCAAATACGGCTCCTGTTAATTTTACTTGGACGTAGTGTTATGGAAACCAAAGGTGTACCATCTTCAACACGCTGTCAACAAATTCAAGTTAAGTGTTCTTTCCGAAACCCATGTATCTTCATTTATGGCCATTAATGTCATTATATAGGGTGACCCGGTTAGAGCACGTGGTAGCCTCAAACTAAAGGTAATTAAGCCAGGTCTTCATTGTTCCATGTACAGTATTTTCTCTGATATACCTGTCATATATAGGATTCTGGCTTTACAGCTAGCGCCCTTTTGACAGGTCAAGACGTGGAAGCAAGGCTTTGTGCATCAGTTACCAGGGTGATGGAAGCTACCTCAAAGAGGGAAAATGTGGTGTCTACACCCTAGTTATACCTGGTGGACTAACCTGCTGTACTATAAGATAAGGAACCTCTTCAATGTATGTAGTCTAATACTGTAGTTTGATTGACTGCATATCTATAAATTCAATTAAAATAACCCCCCCTAATGTGTAGAGGATCGATTTGTGAGATTATGAGATTATTGCAGAAATACAGTCCACTTATCATTATACAAATTGCTATTGAAGTATATAAATTAACGTAAATATATATTCATATAAATCAAATAAATATAAATCTCACAGGTCGGTTCCCACACCGGATGTACCCTGGTGGTGGACCGGATATACCCTGGTGGTGGGCCGGATATACCCTGGTGGTGGGCCGGATGTACCCTGGTGGTGGGCCGGATGTACCCTGGTGGTGGGCCGGATGTACCCTGGTGGTGGACCGGATATACCCTGGTGGTGGGCCGGATATACCCTGGTGGTGGGCCGGATGTACCCTGGTGGTGGGCCGGATGTACCCTGGTGGTGGGCCGGATGTACCCTGGTGGTGGACCGGATATACCCTGGTGGTGGGCCGGATATACCCTGGTGGTGGGCCGGATATACCCTGGTGGTGGGCCGGATATACCCTGGTGGTGGGCCGGATGTACCCTGGTGGTGGGCCGGATGTACCCTGATGGTGGGCCGGATGTACCCTGGTGGTGGACCGGATATACCCTGGTGGTGGGCCGGATGTACCCTGGTGGTGGGCCGGATGTACCCTGGTGGTGGGCCGGATGTACCCTGGTGGTGGTGGGCCGGATGTACCCTGGTGGTGGGCCGGATGTACCCTGGTGATGATGTACCGTGTTCTAACAAGTTGTCACAACGGACATAAAATAGTGTAGTAAATTGCCTGAACCTAACCTATGGACCCACGCTTAAGAAAATGTGAGTGTTTGGAGGCCGCGTTGATACATCATACTTTGTCCGTTGGGGATTTTGACATCAAAGTGTTGTGTATTATTCGTGAGGACGGAGTGTCCCAGCTGCTGCTCTCTCGTCTGTCACCTGCTCATGTGTGTGTGTGACACCATTGTTGCGTCACCCACACATGACTCTCCGTGAGACCATTGTTGCGTCACCCACACATGACTCTCCGTGAGACTATTGTTGCGTCACCCACACATGACTCTCCGTGAGACCATTGTTGCGTCACCCACACATGACTCTCCGTGAGACTATTGTTGCGTCACCCACACATGACTCTCCGTGAGACCATTGTTGCGTCACCCACACATGACTCTCCGTGAGACCATTGTTGCGTCACCCACACATGACTCTCCGTGAGACTATTGTTGCGTCACCCACACATGACTCTCCGTGAGACCATTGTTGCGTCACCCACACATGACTCTCCGTGAGACCATTGTTGCGTCACCCACACATGACTCTCCGTGAGACCATTGTTGCGTCACCCACACATGACTCTCCGTGAGACCATTGTTGCGTCACCCACACATGACTCTCCGTGAGACCATTGTTGCGTCACCCACACATGACTCTCCGTGAGACCATTGCTGTGTCACCCACACATGACTCTCCGTGAGGCCATTGCTGTGTCACCCACACATGACTCTCCGTGAGACCATTGTTGTGTCACCCACACATGACTCTTCATGACAACATTGTTGCGTCACCCACACATGACTCTCCGTGAGACCATTGTTGCGTCACCCACACATGACTCTCCGTGAGACCATTGTTGCGTCACCCACACATGACTCTCCGTGAGACCATTGTTGTGTCACCCACACATGACTCTTCATGACAACATTGTTGCGTCACCCACACATGACTCTCCGTGAGACCATTGTTGCGTCACCCACACATGACTCTCCGTGAGACCATTGTTGTGTCAACCACACATGACTCTCCGTGACAACATTGTTGCGTCACCCACACATGACTCTTCATGACAACATTGTTCCGTCAACCATGTGGGAAAACTTCCCACATCACCCATAAACTCCTTAATACAACATGCAGGAATAAAATTCTGCTGTTGTTGTATTAATTAACACAAATTAAATGACATTAGTGAGTCCCAAAGTGATACGTCCATGACAAATTTGCTCTAGAAAACAAGTAAATATATTAACACATCAGGAGATCATCTCACGCCCAAAATACTGTTACTTATATTAACTCTAAAAACACCAGTCTGAGGACGGTAACAAGACCGTCTTATTACTTCCCGCGAGGCAGGATCGCAGAGTGACGCTCAATACATAGGATAGAGCCGCTATTTACTGCCTCTATTACACTAAACCATTGAGAAGTCCATTGATACCATTGATATATATATATATATATATATATATATATATATATATATATATATATATATATATATATATATATATATATATATATATATATATATATATATATATATATATATATATATATTATTAAATATGACCGAAAAAGTAAGATTAATAATTCTAACACGAATTTTCTCGATCTTTCTTATGTTTTTTTTACTGTTGATGGTAATTGAAAAATCAATTCTCCAAAATTCATTTTTATTTCTAGTCTGACACGACACTTGAACGCGTTTCGTAATAACTTATTACATTTTCAAACACTTTTAGTTTACACACACACAACTATTACCTGCAAACACTAAACAGAGTTCTTACTTATGCTATGATTTAAACAGCTTTCATTTTTCATTTTATACCCGCATTTTGGGTGAGGTGATATGTTACAACAGTTTTGGATGAGGTGAACAAAACTTTCAACACAGGATAGAACACGAAACAATGGGTATTGAAGGTAAGAATGGAAGTAATTGCAGAGAGCTTATTGGCCCATATTTCTTGATACTTCTATATTGGAGCGGAGTCTTGAAGTGGGTAGAATATAGCTGTGCATTATTTGGCTGTTGATTGCTGGTGTTGACTTCTTGATGTGTAGTGCCTCGCAGATGTCAAGCCACCTGCTATCGCTGTATCTATCGATGATTTCTGTGTTGTTTGCTAAGATTTCTCTGGTGATGGTTTGGTTGTGGGAAGAGATTATATATTCCTTAATGGAGCCCTGTTGCTTATGCATCGTTAATCGCCTGGAAAGAGATGTTGTTGTCTTGCCTATATACTGAGTTTTTTTAGTTTTTGGGGCTTACAGTCCCCAACAGGGTATTTGAAGGCATAGACGACGTTGGTCTCTTTTAAAGCGTTCTGCTTTGTGTCTGGAGAGTTTCTCATGAGTAGGTTGGCGGTTTTTTTGGTTTTATAGTAAATCGTCAGTTGTATCTTCTGATTTTTGTCTGTAGGGATAACGTTTCTATTAACAATATCTTTCAGGACCCTTTCCTCCATTTTATGAGCAGTGGAAAAGAAGTTCCTGTAAAATAGTCTAATAGGGGGTATAGGTGTTGTGTTAGTTGTCTCTTCAGAGGTTGCATGGCGTTTCACTTTCTTTCTTATGATGTCTTCAACGAAACCATTAGAGAAGCCGTTGTTGACTAGGACCTGCCTTACCCTACAGAGTTCTTCATTGACTTGCTTCCATCCTGAGCTGTGGCTGAGAGCACAGTCGACATAAATGTTAGCAACACTCCTCTTGTACCTGTCTGGGCAGTCACTGTTGGCATTGAGGCACATTCCTATGTTTGTTTCCTTAGTGTAGACTGCAGTGTGGAAACCTCCGCTCCTCTCCATGACTGTTACATCTAGAAAGGGCAGCTTCCCATCCTTCTCCATCTTGTAAGTGAAACGCAACACAGAATTCCACTCAAATGCCTCCTTCAGCTCCTGCAAATGTCTGACATCAGGTACCTGTGTAAAAATGTCGTCAACATACCTGCAGTACATGGCCGGTTTCAAGTTCATGTCGACTAAGACTTTTTGCTCGATGGTACCCATGTAGAAGTTCGCAAACAGGACACCTAGGGGAGAACCCATGGCGACCCCATCTACTTGCTTATACATGTGCCCATCCGGGCTCAAGAAGGGTGCCTCTTTAGTACAAGCTTGGAGTAGTTTCCTTAGAATGTTTTCTGGTATGTCAAGAGGAGTACAGGCCGGATCACGATACACTCTCTCCGCTAACATCCCGATTGTTTCATCCACAGGTACGTTGGTAAACAGTGATTCTACATCCAACGAGGCTCTTATCCCTGTGGCCCGTGTTCCCCGCAGTAAGTCAACAAATTCCTTTGGAGACTTCAGGCTGAAGGCGCAAGGGACATAAGGAGTCAGCAAGCCGTTGAGTTGTTTCGCCAGTCTGTACGTGGGTGTGGGTATCTGGCTGATGATTGGCTGAAGTCGGTTTCCAGGCTTATGTGTCTTGACATTTCCATACGCGTATCCAGGTTTATATTCCCCAATAATCTTTGGCAGGTGGAGTCCGGATTTCTTGGCGTTCACAGTTTCGATCAATTTATTGACCTTTGCTTTCAATTCGGCTGTAGTGTCCTTCGTTACCCTTTGGACTTTAGTTTAGTCAGAGAGTATGAGGTTCATTTTCGCCAGATATTCGTCTTTTTTAAGAATGACGTATATTGGCGACTTGTCACCTCTCCTGACAACTATTTCCTTGTTCTCACGAAGGCTCTTAGCTGCCACTTAGAGCTCGGGGGACAGTATGGTGCTTCTGTAGTTGCCTCGATTCTTTCCTCCTTCCGCAATAAGTTCTGCTTGTAAGGTGTCTTTGGTGGTGACCTTCTTTTGTGTCTCGAGGTCGAATATGTCGTCCAACAGAATCTCCAACTCCACTTTCCGGGCCATCTCACTTGGTCTGGACATAACGTGACAGTTTATACCCAGATTTAGGAGCGTGACTTGGTCCTCAGTGAGGTTCATTCCTTCAAGGTTCACGAAGCCGTCTCTTGGTCGTGGAATTGCCATAGGTCCTCCATATAACGTTGTTAGTTTCTTGATTATCCTTGTTTCAGTGCTGAGGTGATGTCGGTCTGTGAGGATGTCGAGGTATTGCTCGATGCGAGTACGGAGACTTTCGTCAATGTTGCTGTTTCTCCATTCGTTTGTAGCATGAAGTAGTTGCGTTTTGTTGTCTTTGATTTCATTTTTTGCCTTGCATATTAGTATATTTTGGTAGCAGTCTTTCCTGTAGACATATATTATTAAATATGACCGAAAAAGTAAGATTAATAATTCTAACACGAATTTTCTTGATCTTTCTTATGTTTCTTTTCACTGTTGATGGTAATTGAAAAATCAATTCTCCAAAATTCCTTTTTATTTCTAGTCTGATGCGACACTTGAACACGTTTCGTAATAACTTATTACATTTTCAAAGACTTTTAGTTTACACATACACAACTATTACCTGCAAACACTAAACAGAGTTTTTACTTATGCTATGATTTAAACAGCTTTCATTTTTCATTTTATACCCGCATTTTGGGTGAGGTGATATGTTACAACAGTTTTGGATGAGGTGAACAAAACTTTCAACACAGGATAGAACACAAAACAATGGGTATTGAAGGTAAGAATGGAAGTAATTGCAGAGGGCCTATTGGCCCATATTTCTTGATGCTTCTATATTGGAGCGGAGTCTTGAAGTGGATAGAATATAGTTGTGCATTAATTGGCTGTTGACTGCTACCAAAATAAACTAATATTAAAGTTGGCCGTTTTTTTTTGTTTTATAGTAAATCGTCAATTGCATCTTTTGATTTTTGTCTGTAGGGACAACGTTCTTATTAACAATATCTTTCAGGACCCTTTCCTCCGTTTTATGAGCTGTCGAAAAGAAGTTCCTGTAAAATAGTCTAATAGGGGGAACAGGTATTGTGTTAGTTGTCTCTTCAGAGGTTGCATGGCGTTTCACCTTCCTTCTTATGATGTCTTCAACGAAACCATTGGAGAAGCCGTTGTTGACTAGGACCTGCCTTACCCTACAGAGTTCTTCATCGACTTGCTTCCATCCTGAGCTGTGGCTGAGAGCACGGTCGACATAAGCGTTAACGACACTCCTCTTGTACCTGTCTGGGCAGTCACTGTTGGCATTGAGGCACATTCCTATGTTTGTTTCCTTAGTGTAGACTGCAGTGTGGAAACCTCCGCTCCTCTCCATGACTGTTACATCTAGAAAGGGCAGCTTCCCATCCTTCTCCATCTCGTAAGTGAAACGCAACACAGAATTCCACTCAAATGCCTCCTTCAGCTCCTGCAAATGTCTGACATCAGGTACCTGTGTAAAAATGTCGTCAACATACCTGCAGTATATGGCCGGTTTCAAACTCATGTCGACTAAGATCTTTTGTTCGATGGTACCCATATAGAAGTTCGCAAACAGGACACCTAGGGAAGAACCCATGGTGACCCCATCTACTTGCTTATACATGTGCCCATCCGGGCTCAAGAAGGGTGCCTCTTTAGTACAAGCTTGGAGTAGTTTCCTTAGAATGTTTTCTGGTATGTCAAGAGGAGTACAGGCCGGATCACGATACACTCTGTCCGCTATCATCCCGATTGTTTCATCCACAGGTACGTTGGTAAACAGTGATTCTACACCCAACGAGGCTCTTATTCCTGTGGCCCGTGTTCCCTGCAGTAGGTCAACAAATTCCTTTGGAGACTTCAAGCTGAAGGCACAAGGGACATAAGGAGTCAGCAAGCCGTTGAGTTGCTTCGCCAGTCTGTACGTGGGTGTGGGTATCTGGCTGATGATTGGCTGAAGTGGGTTTCCAGGCTTGTGTCTTGACATTTCCATACGCGTATCCAGGTTTATATTCCCCAATGATCTTTGGCAGGTGGAGTCCGGATTTCTTGGTGTTCACAGTTTTGATCAATTTGTTGACCTTTGCTTTCAATTCGGCTGTAGTGTCCTTTGTTACCCTTTGGAATTTAGTTTAGTCAGAGAGTATGAGGTTCATTTTCGCCAGATATTCAATTTTTTTTAAGAATGACATATATTGGCGACTTGTCACCTCTCCTGACGACTATCTCCTTGTTCTCACGAAGGCTCTTAGCTGCCACTTTGAGCTCGGGGGACAGTATGGTGTTTCTGTAGTTGCCTCGAATCTTTCCTCCTTCTGCAATAAGTTTTGCTTGTAAGGTGTCCTTGGTGGTGACCTTCTTTTGTGTCTCGAGGTCGAATATGTTGTCCAACAGGATCTCCAACTCCACTTTCCGGGCCATCTCACTTGGTCTGGACGTAACATAACAGTTTATACCCAGATTTAGGAGAGTGACTTGGTCCTCAGTGTGGTTGATTCCAGCACTAGCTGGAATCATTGTTTGATAGGATGAAACAATCGGGACGACAGCGGACAGAGTGTATCGTGATCCGGCCTGTGCTCCTCTTGACATACCAGAAAACATTCTAAGGAAACTACTCCAAGCTTGTACTAAAGAGGCACCCTTCTTGAGCCCTGATGGGCACATGTATAAGCAAGTAGATGGGGTCGCCATGGGTTCTCCCCTAGGTGTCCTGTTTGCGAACTAATAACATGGGTACTATCGAACTGAAGGTCTTAGTCGACATGAACTTGAAACCGGCCATATACTGCAGGTATGTTGATGACATTTTTACACAGGTACCTGATGTCAGACATCTGCAGGAGCTGAAAGAGGCATTTGAGTGGAATTCTGTGTTGCGTTTCACTTACGAGATGGAGAAGGATGGGAAGCTGCCCTTCCTAGATGTAACAGTCATGGAAAGGAGCGGAGGTTTCCACACTGCCGTCTACACTAAGGAAACAAACATTGGAATGTGCCTCAATGCCAACAGTGACTGCCCAGACAGGTACAAGAGGAGTGTTGTTAACGCTTATGTCGACCGTGCTCTCAGCCACAGCTCAGGATGGAAGCAAGTCGATGAAAAACTCTGTAGGGTAAGGCAGGTCCTAGTCAACAACGGCTTCTCCAATGGTTTCGTTGAAGACATCATAAGAAGAAAGGTGAAACGCCATGCAACCTCTGAAGAGACAACTAACACAACACCTATACCCCCTATTAGACTATTTTACAGGAACTTCTTTTCCATGGCACATAAAACGGAGGAAAGGGTCCTGAAAGATATTGTTAATAGGAACGTTATCCCTACAGACAAAAATCAGAAGATACAACTGACGATTTACTATAAAACCAAAAAAACTGCCAACCTACTCATGAGAAACTCTCCAGACACAAAGCAGAACGCTGTAAAAGAGACCATTGTCGTCTATGCCTTCAAATGCTCACTTGGGGACTGTAAGCCTCAAAGAACTCAGTATATAGGCAAGACAACAGCATCTCTTTCCAGGCGATTAACGATGCATAAGCAACAGGGTTCCATTAAGGACCATATAATCTCTTCCCACAACCAGACCATCACCAGAGAAGTCTTAACAAACAACACAGAAATCATCGATAGATACAGCGATAGCAGGCGGCTTGACATCTGCGAGGCACTACACATCAAGAAGTCAACACCAGCAATCAACAGCCAAATTAATGCACAACTATATTCTACCCACTTCAAGACTCCGTACCAATATAGAAGCATCAAGAAATATGGGCCAATAGGCCTTTTGCAGTTACTTCCATTCTTCCCTTTAATTTACCCAATTTATACCCAATGCACCGTGTTCTGTCTTGTGTTGAAAATTTGCTTTATCTTGTGTTGAAAGTTTTGTTCACCTCACCCAAAACTGTTGTAACATATCACCTCACCCAAATGCGGGTATATAAGATGAAAGCTGTTTAAATGATAGCATAGTAGAACTCTGTTTAGTGTTTGCAGGTTATAGTTGTGTGTGTGTTATTTATTTATATATATATATATATATATATATATATATATATATATATATATATATATATATATATATATATATATATATATATATATATATTGGTGTATACTGGCAGCAGGTTTTCTTTCAAACATGTTTCATTGAATATGACCGCATATTCTGTATTTACTATTTTCTGGTTTAGGGCTTCTATCCCTCTAACTATTTTCTTAGCATCAGGGCTTAATTGAAATAGGAGTTCTCCAAAACTCATTTTCGTACTTTTAAGGTGAAGAAAAGAAGTGATTTACTATAGAGTGTATTACACTTATTTATATAATTTGCACAACGTTTCGAACCTCCATGGTTCATTCTCAAGTGAACAGATCTTACAATACTAGTTGATTTTATACCCGCACTGGGTCAGGTGATAATACAATAAAGGTGAAAACATGGGGGGATACATACGGGATAAATGTGAGGTGAAACATAGAGGTAACTGCAGAAGGCTTATTGGCCCATACGAGGCAGCTCCTATCTAAACACAAAGATTAATCCAGTGTAATTGGCCTATTATGTTGGACATTGTCTTCTGTGTTGGCAAACACAGAAGCCTGCCTGCTGGTGTGCTGGCAACTGGCCGGCCTGGTGGTGTGCTGGCAACTGGCCGGCCTGGTGGTGTGCTGGCAACTGGCCGGCCTGGTGGTGTGCTGGCAACTGGCCGGCCTGGTGGTGTGCTGGCAACTGGCCGGCCTGGTGGTGTG
This sequence comes from Procambarus clarkii, assembly GCF_040958095.1. Classification (NCBI taxonomy): domain Eukaryota; kingdom Metazoa; phylum Arthropoda; class Malacostraca; order Decapoda; family Cambaridae; genus Procambarus; species Procambarus clarkii. The sequence continues at coordinate 34,339,970 of NC_091182.1, forward strand.
CTGGCAACTGGCCGGCCTGGTGGTGTGCTGGCAACTGGCCGGCCTGGTGGTGTGCTGGCAACTGACCGGCCTGGTGGTGTGCTGGCAACTGACCGGCCTGGTGGTGTGCTAGCAACTGGCCGGCCAGCAACATCAGACAGTGGGACTCTAGGCAGGGTTCCTAGTGCATCTCTCATCACCTTGACACACATGCTCGCATTCAACTACACAAGTCTTTGGTGTGTGATGTATTCTAATGCTTACAGCCTTGTGCTGGGAACTTGGAGGTGTGGGGCGTGGGGGGTCAGTATGGCGTCCATATGAACACCTTCTATAGCAATGGGCAGCGTTGTTGGTTCACAGGCGAAAGGTCTTTGGTTCGCTTTCCACGGCAGAATAAAAACTGCCGTGGGGGGGGGGGTCGATGAGTCGGAATTGACTCTGTCGATTTCTGGACTGTGAGTCGAGAACGCACCCGACTATACTGCCGGGACGCTCGGTAAATATTTAAAATACCTAAATATTCAAAATTGTTTGTGATGGGGACCTGAGGGCGGGAGTTGTACAATAACATCTACGCTGGTAATGATAATACTTTGGGGACTTGTTGGGATACATTTTAGTAAAGCCTTTGTATTACAGCGCAGGAGAACTCCAGCTTAAGTAGAGTCTAAAAGAAAATTGTATTAACCTAGTGGGGCTTGCGGGGGTTGAGCTTTGGCTTCTTGGTCCCGCCTCTCAACTGTCAATCAGCTGGTGTACACATTCTTCAGAAGATGGCATACCTCTGAACCTTCTAACTTTGTCTAGTGTTTAACTCCATCCTCATAGTTTCCTATCGTGTGCTTCAAACTCACACTGTTCTTGTACTACCCACTTCCCCAATATTAGTACTTAAGACTAATTAAGCACTTAATCTTTACCAGTGTAATCATCTCTGTCAATTTATATAGTGATATAAAACCTTGCTACAAGGTACCTGATACCTTAACTGATATCTTATATTAAGGACCGGCCCGAAACGCTGTTCGTGTTAGTGGTTTTTCAAGAATGTAAAAATATCACTCCATACATTAAAACATTGATTGTAACCATGATATATATGTGCTTCAGCCTATAGTTCAGACCTATTGTCTTATGTATGAGCCTCTGTCCTGCGTGACAGTCAATACCACCATTATCCTCACTTTAATAAGACTATCAAAATCCTCAGATTAGGCAAAATTGTAATTAATTTTGTCAATAAAGATGTTAATAATAATAATCTAATGTAATCTCACCAACCCATTGTAACTTCTTGTAAATAAATTATTATTATTATTATTATTATTATTGGGCTCTATCAAATCTACATTTGAAACTGTGTATGGAGTCAGCCTCCACCACATCACTACATAATGTATTTCATTTGTTAACTACTCTGACACTGAAAAAATTATTTATAATGTCTTTGTGGCTCATTTGGGTACTACGTTTCTACCAGTGTCCCCTTGTTCGTGTTCCACCAGTGCTAAATAGTTTGTCTTTGTCCAACCAGTCAATTCCCATGTGAATTTTGTAGGTTGTGATTATGTCTCCCCTTACTCTTCTGTCTTCCACGGACGTGAGTTTTAGCTCCCGTAGCCTTTCCTCGTTGCTCATACCTCTCATTTCTGGGACTAGTCTGGTGGCATACCTCTGAATCTTCTCTAACTTTGTCTTAGGTATATCTTCGTCTTTTTTCTCTAACTTTGTCTGGAGGTATGGACTCCAGGCTAGAGCTGCATACTCCAGGATTGGTCTGATATAGGTGGTATACGAGGTTCTGAATGATTCCTTGCACACGTTTCTAAAGGCAGTTCTTATGTTGGCCAATCTAGCATATGCCGCTGATGATATTCTTTTGATGTGGGCCTCTGGGGACAGGTTCGGTGTGATATCAACCCCCAGATCTTTGTCTCTATATGACTCTTGCAGGTGTTCAGCCTCTTGCTCCTTTCACCTAATTTTATTACTTTACACTTTCCTGAGTTAAACTTTAGTAGGCATTTTCTAGACCATTCCTCCAGTTTGTCCAGGACGTCCTGTACTCTCTGTATCTTCATCTGTCTTGATTCTTCTCATAATTTTTGCATCATCATCAAACATTGAGAGAAATGAGACCATACTCTCTGGAAGATCGTTGACATATATGAGAGACAGGATGGTCCAGTGCTGAGCTGTGTGTGCTCTGTGCAGAGGACTTCCGGTTGATAAGATACTCTGGTATCAGTTGTAGCAGTTGACCAGCTATATCCGTTCTAACAACTTCATACAATATAACTTTTCTGCTAGTAATATCAAAGGCATTTTTAAAGTCTATAAATGTTGTGTATTTGTACCACTGATGAGCAGGAAGAGTGAGAAATGTTGTGATGTAGTTGTGTACACTTCACCCCGGGCGACCCCAGGTGTGTTAGGCTCTCTAACTCTCACCAGTAATATACTCACCATCATGCTCTCAAAACTTTGACACGTGAAACTGATTAGATTCATCATATACATATATACATACACTCTGAAGCCAAGCCTACGTAAGGTCCAGTACTGTAATTACATCAATACCCGTGAAATTTGATTACAAATTTGAGGCAAATTTAAACTGAAACTATAGTTCACCATAATTGTAAATTGCTTAGCGTAACGAACACTGGGGTCCAGTTGCTGACCCCCATTGGATGGAATGGAGGGTCAGGGGTCAGACAATGGGGGTCATGGTCCAGTTCTTGACCCCCAGTGTGTGAGTGTAATGACTGACGGCCTCGGGATGAATAAGGTGGACAATGAAGAGGAGACAGCGAGGCGCCGCCATCACTGCGTCAGCGCCGCCAGCCCGGCCCTCCACATGTGTTCCTGGCTCACCTACTAACCTACTTGTGCGGCGAGGTTGAGCTTCGGCTCCTTGATCCCGAGTTGGCGTCCAGCGGGAACACTCATATAATATTTAAGGTTGTTTAGCAGAATGAACTGAAAAACTGCCACTAGGAATTTACTAGATACAGTATAATAATAATAATAATAATAATAATAATAATAATAATAATTGTTATTTAGGGAAAAATTCATACATACAAGATGAGCCACAAGAAGAATGTTGGCTATTATGAGTGAGGAGTACATCATCCAACACAATCAGCAGACTTGCTACCAGAAGTCTGTAGGTAGTAACTAAGTGATTGTAACCTATCCACCGCTGCCCACTGGATGGGGGGCGGTGTGCAGGACAAACATATCAATTGTGACACTAGCTCTCCACATATGTCAGTTGCTTAATTTAGAACCTGTACTTGTGGTCGATCTCGAGCTCATTGATGATGTGACGATGTGTATTGAATTTTGTAACTAGTGCATCAAGATTGTAACTTGCTGAGCTAAATGAATTGTGGGGTTCAGTCCCTGAGCCCATTATGTGCCTCTGTAACCCTTTCCACTACCGCTCACAAGATGGGTATGGGGTGCTTGAACTAAACTTAGGGAGTCCGTATAAACAACTGGGCCTCTACCCTTCAGACCGAGCTAGTTGCCTTGTTTCTTGTACTGAAATGTGTACAAGTCTCCAAACCTGATACATTAATTGTGCCTCGTTATCATCCTTAATTGCTCTCAACTCTTTAAGACATAACTGCAACATGCTCGTGTCTGAAGCTAGACACAAATACAACAAAATTATTTATGATGGTAACAGAGTCCATTTCATGTGGTCTCCATCTCATGTTGGCCTCCGAATGCATGATAGAGCTGATGAGTTAGCGAAGGAATCTGCCTTTTCTGCCTCTACCTTCGAGAGCAATAATATACCAAGAATTTCAAGAAAATCTTGTAGCTCTGAGGCAAAGTGAAATCGCCACCAGTAATTCCATCTATTATCATACTATTATGCATGCGGAGCCACACATCTATGGATCATCCAGTATCTAGGTAGAGCAAGTATATATTATGCCTAAGTTACTAATACGTGCAGCATTTCCACCATCACGTGGTATAAATAAACTTAAAACTAAGAGTTAAAACTAATTGAGATCAAAAAACAAAAATGACCTGAAGTTGAAAAATATAAAAAAAAAATGTCAATAATTATGGGGAATAGCACAACAGAAATTGCAACAGAACAACAGATAGTAATTTTCGCTAAATGAAACTGAAGAAATATAATTACTTATAATTTCTACACAGCAGATATCACCAGTTTTACAAATTCAGTCATTATTAATGTTCAATAATACCAAACATAGTTGACATTTAGGAAGTAAGTTAGGTAACATGGAGTTGATTAGATGGTACTTAGTTTCTCTTTTAATAATTCATTGTGTCGTGGGACAGGAAGCCAGGTGTATTCATACACATTAGGCTTATATCGAAGTGTTCCCCTGAAGGTACTGACCCCGCCCAGGAGGCAACCCCACTAACTCTGACTATTCTGAGTTAGCTGACTAACTCAAACAAAAATATATGTTTATTCAGGTAAAAATACAAACATAGAAGATGAGTTACAAAACATAATGTTGGATGTATAGATAGAGCTGATACATACAACACCTAAAGCCACTAATACGCATAGCATTTCGGGCAAGGTGAGGGGGGGGGGGGTGAGACTTAGACTAAAGCTTAATACTGGTTGAGACTAAAAGTATAAATTGTGTAGGAAAATGAAAAAAGGGGAGGGGGAACATGGCAGAAATCAGCAATTATACAACTTGGTCAACAAACAGTATTGTTTGAAAATAGCAAGACATGGGTTGACATTTAAGGGTAAGGTAGGTTACATGGAGTTTATTAGGTAGTACTTAGTTATACTCTTAAACTGGTTGAGAGAGGTACAGCCTTAGACATGATTGGGAAGGTCATTCCACATTCTGGGTCCCTTGATTTGTAGAGCATTTCTAGTTTGATTAAATCGCACTCTTGGAATATCAAATAGGTATTTGTTTCTGGTGTGGTTGCCATGGGTTCTGTTACAACCTTCTAGGAAGCTTTTAAGGTCAGGATTGGCACTACAGTTCAGAGTTTTAAATATATAGAGTACACTCCAGAGGATGTGCAGTGACTTAATATCTAACATATTAAAAGATTTAAGTAAGGGTGTGTAACTTTAGGGCCTCGCCCTGTCCTCTTAAAATGAACGTCGCTTTTGGCCGTTTGCCCGTATGGCCGAATATGGACGAAATTTGAAAATTAAAAAAATAAGTTAATATAAATTTGGGATTTTTTTTCAACAACAGTACGTTAAGGGTCCTCTGATAGGTTAGGTGGGCAGGAAATTCTCATAAAGTTTCAAAACGTTATGAAAAACGTTAATGGAAAGTTTCCTATTTTAAGCTTGCCGAGTAAGCCGGACGACTCAAACAGAAAACGGAACAGTACGTCACTTTTGTGAGTCGATTTCATTTCAATTTACGTCCAAATTAGGCCATAGTGCGCATACGAGCCAAAAGTGACGTTATTATTAAGAGGAAGGGTTGCGTGGACAGCGCTTCGGATTCGTAGTCCTGAGGTTCCGGGTTCGATCCCCGGTGGAGGCGGAGACAAATGGGCAAAATGTTTCTTTCATCCTGATGCTCCTGTTACCTAGCAGTAAATAGGTACCTGGGAGTTAGACAGCTGCTACGGGATGCTTCCTTGGGGTGGAGGCTCGACCGGGCCACGGGGACACTAAGCCCCGAAATCATATCAAGATAACCTCAATTAGAAGAAGAGTATTTTATTTATTTCATTTATTATTTTATTTATTATTTTCTTTTATTTATTTATATACAAGAAGGTACATTGGGTTTGTGAGGATACATAGCATAGTACAGTATTTACACTCTTGTAAAGCCACTAGTACGCGCTGCGTTTCGGGCAGCTCCTTAATCTAACAGATAATTTTAAGTAGGTAAATTCTATCAGAATTAATAAAATGATAACAAATACATTGCAAGAAAAAAAATGAGATGAGAGAGATTAGTAAGTATATTAAAGCACATTGGTATATTAAAGCTCTGATTGATTACATTGACAGCTTGATTGGTAATTTAAACAATATTAGTAGACACCATACAGCAGATTGACAGTACATATAAGAAGACAGCAATGATCACAATGATAAAGATGTTCAGATTGGGTACATAAAGATTGGGAGATTGGGTAGCAATAGATTTTAAATCAAATGCTGTTTTAAATCAAAAGGTAAAAAACTATGAAGATGAAATTAGGTACTTTTTAGTATTGTTTTTGAATGATGCAAAAGTTGGACAGCTTTTCAATTCATTAGGGAGTGAGTTCCATAGACTGGGTCCCTTTATTTGCATAGAGTGTTTACACAGATTAAGTTCGACTCTGGGGATATCAAAGAGATATTTATTTCTGGTGTGGTGATAATGGGTCCTATTACATCTGTCCAGGAAGAGTTTCAGACAAGGATTTGCATTTAAGAACAGGGTTTTGTAAATGTAGTTGACACAGGAGAATTTGTGGAGTGGGATTATGTTTAGCATGTTTAGGGAGTTAAACAAGGGGGCTGTGTGTTGTCTGAAAGCAGAGTTTGTTATTATTCTGATAGCAGATTTTTGCTGGGTGATGATGGACTTGTGGTTTGCAGTGGTTGAACCCCATGCACAGATACCATAATTAAAATAGGGATAGATTAGTGCATAATATAGAGAGATGAGAGCAGAGTTAGGTACATAATATCTGATTTTGGAGAGTATACCAACTGTTTTAGAGACTTTCTTAGTTATGTGTTGTATGTGGGTACTGAAGTTGAGTCTCTTGTCTAGGAATAGGCCAAGAAACTTTCCATCATTTTTATTGCTAATGTTTACATTGTCTATCTGAAGCTGAATTGCATTTGTAGATTTACTTCCAAATAAGATGTAGTAGGTCTTATCTATGTTAAGTGTTAGTTTGTTGGTTGGCATTCATAAGTGGACTTTTTTTAGTTCATTATTAACAACATTATTTAGTGTATGTGGGTTGGGGTTAGAGTAGATGAGGGTAGTATCATCAGCAAACAAAATAGGTTTCAGAATGTTAGAGACATTAGGCAGATCATTGATGTAAATAAGAAATAAGAGAGGTCCCAAAATGCTGCCCTGTGGCACTCCAACGGTTATTGGTAGAGTGGGAGAGGTTATATTATTGATGGCTACACATTGGTGTCTATCACTAAGATAGGATTGGATATAGTCCAGTGTATGGCCTCGAATTCCATAATGATGGAGTTTACGTAAGAGGTAATTGTGATTAACAGTATCAAAGGCCTTTCTCAGGTCAATGAAGAGTCCAATCGGAAACTCATTTTTGTCAAGGGCTGAGTAAATTATATTAAGGAGACTAATAATTGCAACGTTGGTACTCTTTTGGGAGCGGAAGCCAAACTGGCAGGGGCTAAGAATGTCAAATTTTACGAGGTAGGAGTAAAGCTGTTTGTAGATAATTTTTTCAAATATTTTTGATAGTATGGGTAGGTTTGATATTGGTCTATAATTGTTTATGTCTGCCGGATTACCTCCTTTATGGACTGGTGTTACTCTTGCTTTTTTAAGGATATCAGGGAAGGTATGACACTCAAGGGATTCGTTGAACAGCAGAGCTATAGGTGGGGCAAGGGCGTGGGAGGCGCTCTTGTATACAATGGATGGTATTTCACTGATGTTCCCAGCTATGGTTTTTAGTGAGTGTATGATGGACACAACATCTGTCGGGCTGACTGGTGAGAGGAGAAAAGAGTTTGGATAGCTGCCTGAGAGATATGTGTTGATATCTGTCTGAGTCTTTGGGATTTTACTGGCAAGGTTAGAACCAATCGATGAAAAGAAGCTATTAAATTCATTCGCCATTTCTAAATCTGATGACGGTGTAAGTACGTAACTCCTGAGTGCCAACAGACTATATGCAACTGAAAACTCACACCCCAGAAGTGACTCGAACCCATACTGCCAGGAGCACTCTGCTGGCGTACAGGATCCCTTAACCGCTCGACCAACACGACCGGACAAAAGAGGAAAGTATATATACAAATATATTTGTATATATACTTTGCATATATATATATGTATATGTATGCATATATATATATATATATATATATATATATATATATATATATACATATATATATATATATATATATATATATATATATATATATATATATATATATATATATATATTATAATAGGGAAGGGAGTACCACCTCTGGCTGGAAGAAGGGGGACCCATAGCCTCGGAGGAAACCACACATAACGCATTGGAGGGAATGTGGGTCCCCTCCAATACAGTTTCTGTGTGCTTTTCTCCTACCACCCCCTTCCCTTTTTTTTTCCTTTATTGTGTATTTAAAGGTTACAAAACATACAAGTCAAATGCCTAAAGGTTATGGATCTCTTGAAGCTCCTCCGCTTCTGGACAGGAACCGAGGACGCAGCAAGCATTTCCCCTCTGGATCGCCACACTGAGATATATATATATATAGATCGCCACACTATAGATATATATATATATATATATATATATATATATATATATATATATATATATATATATATATATATATATATATATATATATATATATATATATATAAAGAGTTCGATTCACAAGCGAACACTTGGACGCGCGGCACTTTTCTCACTGTCTGTGATGATAAAGACAAAAAATGGCTTTGATATTGCTAGCAGGGAAGCTGTATTGCATGAATAAGCTTAGCTGGACATGGGTGGTGAACCGTCACAACAGATACAGCGTAGTTATCTTACCGTCACAACAGATACAGCGTGGTTATCTTACCGTCACAACAGATACAGCGTGGTTATCTTACCGTCACAACAGATACAGCGTGGTTATCTTACCGTCACAACAGATACAGCGTAGTTATCTTACCGTCACAACAGATACAGCGTGGTTATCTTACCGTCACAACAGATACAGCGTGGTTATCTTACCGTCACAACAGATACAGCGTGGTTATCTTACCGTCACAACAGATACAGCGTAGTTATCTTACCGTCACAACAGATACAGCGTGGTTATCTTACCGTCACAACAGATACAGCGTAGTTATCTTACCGTCACAACAGATACAGCGTGGTTATCTTACCGTCACAACAGATACAGCGTGGTTATCTTACCGTCACAACAGATACAGCGTGGTTATCTTACCGTCACAACAGATACAGCGTGGTTATCTTACCGTCACAACAGATGCAGCGTGGTTAACAAGTCCCTCATGAAGGTGGAGTCTTAAGCCCCATCTTACTTATTTTACTAATAATATCACACTGAAGTCAAACCCAATAAGTTCCCAAAACGTTATTACTAGCCATGCAGATGATATCCTTGTACATATAGTAACACTCACCCTGAAATGCAAACTCTTACTAACTTGCATACACAATATAGCTTGTGAAAGCCTTGGTCGTATAATTCCTGACATATATAAGGTGTTGGTCTTATAATTACTGTTATATATAAGGTGCTGGACAAAATTGTGTACCAGAAAGTAACCCACAAAATAAGGTGAACTTAACATTAAAGATACGACTAAAGCCTGTGCGTGGTTATGACAATAGCGGTGTATCAGTATATACAATAAGTACATAAAGTAACTAGAGACTTCATTGATTGATGTTTCTTATCTTGAGGTTATCTTGAGATGATTTCGGGGATTTTAGTGTCGCCGCGGCCCGGTCCTCGACCAGGCCTCCACCCCCAGGAAGCAGCCCGTGACAGCTGACTAACACCCAGGTACCTATTTTACTGCTAGGTAACAGGGGCATAGGATGAAAGAAACTCTACCCATTGTTTTCTCGCCGGCGCCTAGGATCGAACCCAGGACCACAGGATCACAAGTCCCGCGTGCTGTCCGCTCAGCCGACCGGCTCCATATATATATATA